>NW_022320569.1:11773-16476 GCF_002776525.5 Piliocolobus tephrosceles
TTCTGGGTTTTATTTCAGGATATTTCACTTTTCAACATAGTCTTCAATGTGCTGCAAAATATCCCTTTTTCAGTTTTACAGGAACAGTGTTCAAACACTGCCTTATTTCCTTATGAGAAAAGAGGTATAAATCTCTGAGTCGAATGCACACATCTCAAGGCACTTTCTCAGACAGCTTCTCTCCAGTTTTTATCTGAAGATAACTCCCTTTTCACCATATGCCTGAATGTGCTGTAGAACGTCCCTTCCCAAATCGGTCCATGGCAGACTTTCAAAACTGCGTAATAGAAAGAAAGTTTTATACATGTGAAATGAATAGACCTATCTATCTCAAAGCAGTTTCACAGAAAGCTTCTTTCCAGTTTTTGTCCGAGGATAGCTCCTTTTTCACCATAGCCTTTCATATACTCCCGAATGTCCCCTGGTCCTTTTTCTCCAAACGGGATTTCCCATTCCTCTATGAGAAGAAATGTATATCTCTGTCAGTAGAATGCAGACATCACAAAGCCACTCCTCAGAAATGTTCCTTCAGTATCTATCTAAAGATATTTCCATTTTCACCGGAAGCCTCAAATCGCTCCCAAGGGTCCCTTAGCTGATTAACCTAAAACATTGTTAGAATACTGCTCAATGAAAACAGAAGCTTAACTGTGCGAGAGGAATTCAAGCAACCTAGAGAAGTTTCACAGATAGTCTCCTTCTGGTGTTTATCAGATGGCATTTGTTTTTCAGCATATTATTAAGAGCGTTCCCAAATGTCCTTTCGCAGGAATCACAGAAAAAGCGATTTAAAACTGCTCCATCCAAAGAGCAATTTAATTCTTTGACGTGAATACAAATATCAAAAAGGAGTTGCTCCGAAAGTTTCTCTCCAGTTTTCATCGGAAGACGTTTTCTTTCTCACCACAAGCCTCCAGGTGTCACTTAATATCCCTTCACATTTCCTCAAACACAGAGTTTCTAAACTGGACGACTTAGTGTAAGCTTTAACACTCTGAAATGAATGTACACGTCAGAGAGAAGTTTCTTGGAAGGCTTTTTTCTGGGTTTTATTTCCGGATATTTTAATTTTCACCATAGTTTTCAATACACTGAAAAATATCTCTTTTTCACCTTTACAGGAACAGTGTTCAACACTACCTTGTGAGAAAGCAGTATAACTCCCTGATTGGAATGCAGACATCACAAAGCAGTTTCTCAGAAAGTTTCTCTCCAATTTTTATCTGAAGAGGAGTTTCTTAGAAGGCTTCTTTCCTGTTTTTAATTCAGGATATTTCACATTTCGCCAAAGTCTTCAATTCTCTGCAAAATATCACTTTTTCAGTTATACAGAAACAGTGTTCAAAACCTGTCTTATGAGAAAACAGGTATAATTCCCTGAGTGGAATGCACACATCAAAAAGCAGTTTCTCAGAAAGCTTCTCTCCAGTTCTTATGTGAAGATATCTCCGATTTCCCCACAGGCCTGAATGTGTTCCCTAATGTCCCTTCGCGTTGCTGTCCATTATGCAATTTCCAAACTGCATAATAGATTAAAGTTTTATCTATGGGAGGCGCATAGACATATCTACCACAACGCAATTTCACAGAAAGCTTCTTTCCAGAATTTGTCCAATAATATTTCCTTTTTCACCATAGCAGTCTGTATATTCCCGAATGTCCCCTTGTAGCTTTTTCTCCAAACAGGATTACCCAATATCTAGGAGAAAAAAGTATAACCCTGTGAGTGGAATGCACATGTCACAAAGCAGCTCCTTGGAAATCTTCTCCCCAGTATGTTTCTGAAGTTGTTTCCTTTTTCACCAAAAGCCTCAAAGCGCTGCAGCCTATCACTTCACAGATTAAACAAAAATAGTGTTAGGATACTGCTCAATGAAAAGAGAAGCTTACCTGTGCGAGTGGACTTCACGTGACAAAAGAAGTTTCACAGAAAATTTTCTTCCGTACTTTATCGGAGGATATTTCTTTTTCAGCATATTCTTAAGAGCGTTCCCAAATGTCCTTTCTCAGATCCCACAGAAACATAGAGTTCAAACTGCTCAATCTAAAGAATGATTTATTTCTATGAGACACGTACACACATTACAAAGCAGTTTCTCCAAAAGATTCTGTCCAGTTTTCATCAGAAGGCGTTTCCTTTCTCACCACAAGCCTCCGGGTGCCACTTAATATCCCTTCACAGATTCTTCAAAGACAGAGTCTCCAAACGGGGCAAAGTAGTGTAAACTTTAACTCTCTGAAATGAATGCACACTTAAGAGCACAGTTTCTTGGAATCCTTCTTTATGGGTTTTATTCCAGGATATTGCACCTTTAGCCATAATGTTCAATGCACTGCAAAATATCACATTTTCAGTTTTACAGGAACAGTGTTCACACACTGCCTTATGAGAAAAGACCTATAAATCCTTGAGTGGAATGCACACATCTCAAAGCACTTTCTCAGACAGCTTCTCTCCAGTTTTTATTTGAAGATGACTCCCTTTTCACCATATGCCTGAATGTCCTGCTGAACCTCCCTTCACGAATCCATGCATGGCAGACTTTCAAAGCTGCATAATAGAAAGAAAGTGTTATCCAGGTGAGATGAATAGACAAATGTATGACAAGGCAGTTTCACAGAAATCTTCTTTCCAGTTATTGTCTGAGGATAGGTCCTTTTTGACCATAGCCTTTCATATACTCCCGAATGTCCCCTGGTCACATTTTCTACAAACGGGATTTGCCATTCCTCTATGAGAAGAAAAGTATATCTCTCTAAGCAGAACGCACACGTCACAAAGCCGCTCCTCGGAAATCTTCCTCCAGTATCAATTTAAAGATATTTCCATATTGACTGGAAGCCTCAAATCCCTCCAGAGTATCCGTTAGCTGAGTAACCTAAACCATTGTTAGAATACTGCTCAATGAAAAGAGAACCTTAACTGTGCGAGTGGAATTCAAGCGACGTAGAGAAATTTCAAAGACAGTTTCCTTCTGGCGTTTATCGGATGGTATTTCTTTTTCAGCATATTATGAAGAGCGTTCCCAAATGTCTTTTCTCAGGTATCACAGAAACAGCGATTTAAAACTGTTCAATCAAAAGAACGATTTAAGTCTATGAGATGAATACACACATCACAAAGCAATTGCTCCGAAAGTTTCTCTCCAGTATTCATTGGAAGACGTTTCCTGTCTCACCACAAGCCTCCGGGTGTCACTTAATATCCCTTCACAATTTCTTCAAAGACAGAGTTTCCAAACTGGGTGACTTAGTGTAAGCCGTAATACTCTGAAATGAATGTACACGTCAGAGAGCAGTTTCTTGGAATGCTTTTTTCTGGGTTTTATTTCCGGATATTTCAATTTTCTTCTTAGTCTTCAATATGCTGCAAAATATCACTTTTTCACTTTTACAGGAACAGTGTTCAAACACTGCCTTGTGAGAACAGGTATAATTCCCTGAGTGGAATGCAGACATCACAAAGCAGTATCTCAGAAAGTTTCTCTCCAATTTTTATCTGAAGATAGCTCCTGTTTCCCCACCAGCCTGTATGTGCTCCCGAGTGTCCCTTCACGACACCGTCATGATGCAGTTTCAAAACCTCATAATAGAAAGACTGTTTCATCTATGTGAGATGAATAGACATATTTGTCACAAAGCAGTTTCACAGAAAGTTTCTTTCCAGTTTTTGTCTGAGGATATTTTCTTTTCCACCATAGCAGTCAATATACTCCTGAATGTTCCCAGTAGCTATTTCTCCCAACGGAATTCCATAAACCTCTATGAGAAGAAAAGTTTAACTCTGTGTGGGAAATGCACACGTCACAAAGCATTTCTTCATAAAACTCCCCTCGAGTATCTATCTGAAGATATTTCCGTTTTCACCGTTAGCCTAGAAGCACTCCCGATTATCCCTTAGCTGACTCACGTAAAACACTGTTAGGATACTGCTCAAAGAAAATGGAAGCTTAACTGTGCGAGTGGACTTGATATGACCAAGAGCGGTTTCACAGAATGATTCCTTCTGGTTTTTATCGGAGGATATTTATTTTTCAGCATATTCTTAAGAGCATTCCCAAATGACCTTTCTCAGCTACCACAGAAACAGTGACTTCAAACTCCTCAATCCAAAAAAATGATGTAACTCTACGAGATGAATACACACATCACAAAGCAGCTGCTCCAAGAACTTCTCTCCAGTTTTCCTCAGAAGTCGTTTCCTTACTCACCACAAGCCCAGAGATGCCTCTTAATAACACCTCAAATATTCCTCAAAGACAGAGTTTCCAAAGTGGGCAATGTAGTGTAAGCTTTAAGTCTCTGAAATGAATGCACACGTTAGAGAGCATTTTATTGGAACGCTTCTTTCTGGGTTTCATTTCAGAATATCTCACTTTTTGTGATAGTTTTCAACACGCTGTAAAATATCACCCTTTCACTTTTAGAAGAAACTTGTTCAAACACTGCCTTATAATGAAAGATGTATAACTCCCTCAGTGGAATGCCCACACCACAAAGCAGTTTCTCAGAATGCTTCTCTCCAGTTTTTTTCTGGCGATATCTCCTTTTACACTGTACGACTGGGCAACGTAGTGTAAGCTTTAACTCTCTGAAATGAATGCACACGTCAGAGAGAGGTTTCTTAGATCACTTCTTTCCTGGTTTTCATTCAGCATATTTCACATTTCGCCAAAGTCTTCAATTCTCTGCAAAATATCACT
>NW_022320570.1:0-4703 GCF_002776525.5 Piliocolobus tephrosceles
AGTGATATTTTGCAGAGAATTGAAGACTTTGGCGAAATGTGAAATATGCTGAATGAAAACCAGGAAAGAAGTGATCTAAGAAACCTCTCTCTGACGTGTGCATTCATTTCAGAGAGTTAAAGCTTACACTACGTTGCCCAGTCGTACAGTGTAAAAGGAGATATCGCCAGAAAAAAACTGGAGAGAAGCATTCTGAGAAACTGCTTTGTGGTGTGGGCATTCCACTGAGGGAGTTATACATCTTTCATTATAAGGCAGTGTTTGAACAAGTTTCTTCTAAAAGTGAAAGGGTGATATTTTACAGCGTGTTGAAAACTATCACAAAAAGTGAGATATTCTGAAATGAAACCCAGAAAGAAGCGTTCCAATAAAATGCTCTCTAACGTGTGCATTCATTTCAGAGACTTAAAGCTTACACTACATTGCCCACTTTGGAAACTCTGTCTTTGAGGAATATTTGAGGTGTTATTAAGAGGCATCTCTGGGCTTGTGGTGAGTAAGGAAACGACTTCTGAGGAAAACTGGAGAGAAGTTCTTGGAGCAGCTGCTTTGTGATGTGTGTATTCATCTCGTAGAGTTACATCATTTTTTTGGATTGAGGAGTTTGAAGTCACTGTTTCTGTGGTAGCTGAGAAAGGTCATTTGGGAATGCTCTTAAGAATATGCTGAAAAATAAATATCCTCCGATAAAAACCAGAAGGAATCATTCTGTGAAACCGCTCTTGGTCATATCAAGTCCACTCGCACAGTTAAGCTTCCATTTTCTTTGAGCAGTATCCTAACAGTGTTTTACGTGAGTCAGCTAAGGGATAATCGGGAGTGCTTCTAGGCTAACGGTGAAAACGGAAATATCTTCAGATAGATACTCGAGGGGAGTTTTATGAAGAAATGCTTTGTGACGTGTGCATTTCCCACACAGAGTTAAACTTTTCTTCTCATAGAGGTTTATGGAATTCCGTTGGGAGAAATAGCTACTGGGAACATTCAGGAGTATATTGACTGCTATGGTGGAAAAGAAAATATCCTCAGACAAAAACTGGAAAGAAACTTTCTGTGAAACTGCTTTGTGACAAATATGTCTATTCATCTCACATAGATGAAACAGTCTTTCTATTATGAGGTTTTGAAACTGCATCATGACGGTGTCGTGAAGGGACACTCGGGAGCACATACAGGCTGGTGGGGAAACAGGAGCTATCTTCAGATAAAAATTGGAGAGAAACTTTCTGAGATACTGCTTTGTGATGTCTGCATTCCACTCAGGGAATTATACCTGTTCTCACAAGGCAGTGTTTGAACACTGTTCCTGTAAAAGTGAAAAAGTGATATTTTGCAGCATATTGAAGACTAAGAAGAAAATTGAAATATCCGGAAATAAAACCCAGAAAAAAGCATTCCAAGAAACTGCTCTCTGACGTGTACATTCATTTCAGAGTATTACGGCTTACACTAAGTCACCCAGTTTGGAAACTCTGTCTTTGAAGAAATTGTGAAGGGATATTAAGTGACACCCGGAGGCTTGTGGTGAGACAGGAAACGTCTTCCAATGAATACTGGAGAGAAACTTTCGGAGCAATTGCTTTGTGATGTGTGTATTCATCTCATAGACTTAAATCGTTCTTTTGATTGAACAGTTTTAAATCGCTGTTTCTGTGATACCTGAGAAAAGACATTTGGGAACGCTCTTCATAATATGCTGAAAAAGAAATACCATCCGATAAACGCCAGAAGGAAACTGTCTTTGAAATTTCTCTACGTCGCTTGAATTCCACTCGCACAGTTAAGGTTCTCTTTTCATTGAGCAGTATTCTAACAATGGTTTAGGTTACTCAGCTAACGGATACTCTGGAGGGATTTGAGGCTTCCAGTCAATATGGAAATATCTTTAAATTGATACTGGAGGAAGATTTCCGAGGAGCGGCTTTGTGACGTGTGCGTTCTGCTTAGAGAGATATACTTTTCTTCTCATAGAGGAATGGCAAATCCCGTTTGTAGAAAATGTGACCAGGGGACATTCGGGAGTATATGAAAGGCTATGGTCAAAAAGGACCTATCCTCAGACAATAACTGGAAAGAAGATTTCTGTGAAACTGCCTTGTCATACATTTGTCTATTCATCTCACCTGGATAACACTTTCTTTCTATTATGCAGCTTTGAAAGTCTGCCATGCATGGATTCGTGAAGGGAGGTTCAGCAGGACATTCAGGCATATGGTGAAAAGGGAGTCATCTTCAAATAAAAACTGGAGAGAAGCTGTCTGAGAAAGTGCTTTGAGATGTGTGCATTCCACTCAAGGATTTATAGGTCTTTTCTCATAAGGCAGTGTGTGAACACTGTTCCTGTAAAACTGAAAATGTGATATTTTGCAGTGCATTGAACATTATGGCTAAAGGTGCAATATCCTGGAATAAAACCCATAAAGAAGGATTCCAAGAAACTGTGCTCTTAAGTGTGCATTCATTTCAGAGAGTTAAAGTTTACACTACTTTGCCCCGTTTGGAGACTCTGTCTTTGAAGAATCTGTGAAGGGATATTAAGTGGCACCCGGAGGCTTGTGGTGAGAAAGGAAACGCCTTCTGATGAAAACTGGACAGAATCTTTTGGAGAAACTGCTTTGTAATGTGTGTACGTGTCTCATAGAAATAAATCATTCTTTAGATTGAGCAGTTTGAACTCTATGTTTCTGTGGGATCTGAGAAAGGACATTTGGGAACGCTCTTAAGAATATGCTGAAAAAGAAATATCCTCCGATAAAGTACGGAAGAAAATTTTCTGTGAAACTTCTTTTGTCACGTGAAGTCCACTCGCACAGGTAAGCTTCTCTTTTCATTGAGCAGTATCCTAACACTATTTTTGTTTAATCTGTGAAGTGATAGGCTGCAGCGCTTTGAGGCTTTTGGTGAAAAAGGAAACAACTTCAGAAACATACTGGGGAGAAGATTTCCAAGGAGCTGCTTTGTGACATGTGCATTCCACTCACAGGGTTATACTTTTTTCTCCTAGATATTGGGTAATCCTGTTTGGAGAAAAAGCTACAAGGGGACATTCGGGAATATACAGACTGCTATGGTGAAAAAGGAAATATTATTGGACAAATTCTGGAAAGAAGCTTTCTGTGAAATTGCGTTGTGGTAGATATGTCTATGCGCCTCCCATAGATAAAACTTTAATCTATTATGCAGTTTGGAAATTGCATAATGGACAGCAACGCGAAGGGACATTAGGGAACACATTCAGGCCTGTGGGGAAATCGGAGATATCTTCACATAAGAACTGGAGAGAAGCTTTCTGAGAAACTGCTTTTTGATGTGTGCATTCCACTCAGGGAATTATACCTGTTTTCTCATAAGACAGGTTTTGAACACTGTTTCTGTATAACTGAAAAAGTGATATTTTGCAGAGAATTGAAGACTTTGGCGAAATGTGAAATATCCTGAATTAAAAACAGGAAAGAAGCCTTCTAAGAAACTCCTCTTCAGATAAAAATTGGAGAGAAACTTTCTGAGAAACTGCTTTGTGATGTCTGCATTCCAATCAGGGAGTTATACTGCTTTCTCACAAGGTAGTGTTGAACACTGTTCCTGTAAAGGTGAAAAAGAGATATTTTTCAGTGTATTGAAAACTATGGTGAAAATTAAAATATCCGGAAATAAAACCCAGAAAAAAGCCTTCCAAGAAACTTCTCTCTGACGTGTACATTCATTTCAGAGTGTTAAAGCTTACACTAAGTCGTCCAGTTTAGAAACTCTGTGTTTGAGGAAATGTGAAGGGATATTAAGTGACACCTGGAGGCTTGTGGTGAGAAAGAAAACGTCTTCCGATGAAAACTGGAGAGAAACTTTCGGAGCAACTCCTTTTTGATATTTGTATTCACGTCAAAGAATTAAATTGCTCTTTGGATGGAGCAGTTTTAAATCGCTTTTTCTGTGATTCCTGCGAAAGGACATTTGGGAACGCTCTTAATAATATGCTGAAAAACAAATGCCATCTGATAAACACCAGAAGGAGACTATCTGTGAAACTTCTCTAGGTTGCTTGAATTCCTCTCGCACAGTTAAGCTTCTGTTTTCATTGAGCAGTATTCTAACAATGTTTTAGGTTAATCAGCTAAGGGACCCTTGGGAGCGATTTGAGGCTTCCGGTGAAAATGGAAATATCTTTAGATAGATACTGAAGGAACATTTCTGAGGAGTGGCTTTGTGATGTCTGCATTCTACTGACAGAGATATACATTTCTTCTCATAGAGGAATGGGAAATCCCGTTTGGAGAAAAAGGACCAGGGGACATTCGGGAGTATATGAAAGGCTATGGTGAAAAAGGAGCTATCCTCGGACAAAAACTGGAAAGAAGCTTTCTGTGAAACTGCTTTGAGATAGATAGGTCTATTCATTTCACATGTATAAAACTTTCTTTCTATTACGCAGTTTTGAAAGTCTGCCATGGACCGATTTGGGAAGGGACGTTCTACAGCACATTCAGGCATATGGTGAAAAGGGAGTTATCTTCAGATAAAAACTGGAGAGAAGCTGTCTGAGAAAGTGCCTTGAGATGTGTGCATTCGACTCAGAGATTTATACCTCTTTTCTCATAAGGAAATAAGGCAGTGTTTGAACACTGTTCCTGTAAAACTGAAAAAGGGATATTTTGCAGCACATTGAAGACTATGTTGAAAAGTGAAATATCCTGAAATAAAACCCAGAA
>NW_022320570.1:4803-16476 GCF_002776525.5 Piliocolobus tephrosceles
TGAAAAGTGAAATATCCTGAAATAAAACCCAGAAAGAAGGATTCCAAGAAACTGCACTCTGACGTGTGCATTCATTTCAGAAGACCAAGGTTTACACTACGTTGCCCCGTTTGGAAACTCTGTCTTTGAAGAATCTGTGAAGGGATATCAAGTGCCCCCCAAGGGCTTTTGGTGAGAGAGAAACGCCTTCTGATGAAAACTGGACAGAATATTTTGGAGTAACTGCTTTGTAATGTGTGTACACATCTCATAGAATTAAATCATTCTTTGGATTGAGCAGCTTGAACTCACTGTTTCTCTGAAAACTGAACAAGTGATATTTTGCAGAGAATTGAAGACTTTGGCGAAATGTGAAATATCCTGAATTAAAACCAGGAAAGAAGCGTTCTAAGAAACTCCTCTATGACGTGTGCATTCATTTCAGAGAGTTAGAGCTTACACTACGTTGCCCAGTTTGGAAGCTCTGTCTTTGAGGAATTTGAGAAGGGATATTAAGTGGTTCCCCTGGGCTTGTGGTGAGAAAGGAAACGTATTTCAATGAAAACTGCAGAGAAGCTTTCAGAGCAACTGCTTTGTGATGTGTGTATTCATCTCATAGAGTTAAATCATTCTTTGGATTGAGCAATTTGATATCTCTGTTTCTGTGGAACTTGAGGGAGGACATTTGGGAATGCTCTCAAGAATATGTTAAAAAGAAATACCCTCCAATAAAAAAGAGAAGGAAACACTCTGTGATACTGCTGTAGGTCACGTGAATTCCACTCACACAGTTAAGTTTCTGTTTTCACTCAGCAGAATTCTAACACTCTTTTAGGTGAGCCAGCTAAGGGATACTTGGGAGCACTTTGAGGCTTGCGGTGAAAATGAAAATATCTTGAGACAGATACTGGAGAGAAGATATCTGAGGAGCTGCTTTGTGACGTTTGAATTCCACTCATAGAGTTATAGTTTTCTACTCATAGAGTATTGCGGAATCCCTTTTGGAGAAAATGCTACCGGGGACATTTTAGAGTATATGGACGGCTATGCTGTAAAAGGAAATATACTAAGAAAAAAACTGGAAAGAAACTTTCTGTGAAACTGCTATATGATAGATATGTCTATTCATCTCACATAGAGAAAACTGTCTTTATATTACGCAATTTTGAAACTGCGTCATGGACATTTTCACGAAGGGAGAATTGGGAGGACATTCAGGTGTATGGTGTAAAAGGAGATATCGTCAGAAAAAATCTGGTGAGAAGCTTCCTGAGAAACTGCTTTGTGGTGTGTGCATTGCATTGAGGGAGTTATACCTCTTTCATCATAAGGCAGTGTTTGAACAAGGTTCTTCTAAAAGTCAAAAAGTAATAATTTGCAGCACATTGAAAACTATCGTGAAAAGTGAAATATCCTGAAATAAAACCCAGAAAGAAGTGTTCCAAGAAAATGCTCTCTAACGTGTGCATTCATTTCAGAGAGTTAAAGCTTACGCTATATTACATAGTTTGGAAACTCTGTCTTTGAGGAACCTTTGAGATGTTATTAAGAGGCGCCCCTGGGCTTGTGGTGAGTAAGGAAAAGACTTCCGATGAAAACTGGAGAGAACTTTTCGGAGCAACTGCTTTGTGATGTGTGTATTCATCTCGTAGACTAACATCATTCTTCTTATTGAGCAGTTTGAAATCACTGTTTCTGTGGAAACTGAGAAAGAACAATGGGGAACGCTCTTAAGAATATGGTGAAAAAGAAATATCCTCTGATAAAAATCAGAAGGAAACATTCTGTGAAACTGCTCTAGGTCATATCAAGTCCACTCGCACAGTTAACCTTCCGTTTTCATTGAGCACTATTCTAACACTGTTTTACGTGAATCAGTTAAGGGATAATCGGGAGCACTTTGATGCTAATGGTGAAAACGGAAATATCTTCACATAGATACTCAAGAGGAGATTTATGAAGAAATACTTTGTGACGTGTGCATTTCCCAGACAGAGTTAAACTTTTCTTCTCATAGAGGTGTATGGAATCCCGTTGGGAGAAATAGCTACAGGGGACAATCAGGAGTATATTTACTGCTATGGTGGAAAAGGAAAAATCCTCAGACAAAAACTGGAAAGAAACTTTCTGTGAAACTGCTTTGTGGCAGATATGTCTATTCATCTCACATAGACAAACCTGTCTTTCTATTATGCAGTTTTGAAATTGCATTATGGACGGATTACTAAAAGACATTCGGGAGCACATACAGGCTGGTGGTGAAAGAGGAGATATCTTCAGATAGAAATTGGAGAGAAATATTCTGAGAAACTACTTTGTGATATCTTCATTCCACTCAGGGAGTTATACCTGTTTTCTCACAATGCTGTGTTTGAACACTGTTCCTGTAAAAGTGAAAAAGAGATATTTTGCAGCGTATTGAAGACTATATCGAAAATTGAAATATCTGGAAATAAAACCCAGAAAAAAGCGTTCCAAGAAACTGCTCTCTGACGTGTACATTCATTTCAGAGTGTTAAAGCTTACAGTAAGTCGCCCAATTTGGAAACTCTGTCTTTGAGGAAATTGTGAAGGGATATTAAGTGACACCCGGAGGCTTGAGGTGAGAAAGGAAACGTCTTCCAATGAAAACTGGAGAGAAACTTTCGGAGCAACTGCCTTGTGATGTGTGTATTCATCTCATAGAGGTAAATTGTTCTTTGGATAGAGCAGTTTTAAACCACTGTTTCTGTGATACCTGAGAAATGACATTTGGGAACAGTCTTCATAATATGCTGAAAAAGAAATAGCATCCGATAAACAGCAGAAGGAAACAGTCTGTGAAACTTCTCTAGGTCGATTGATTTCCAATCACACAGTGAAGCTTCTGTTTTCATTGAGCAGTATTCTAACAATGTTTTATGTTAATCAGCTAAGGGATACTCAGAAGCGATTTGAGGCTTCCAGTGAAAACGGAAATATCTTTAGATTGATACTGGAGGAAGATTTCTGAGGAGCGGCTTTGTGACGGGTGCATTTTCCTCACAGAGATATACTTTTCTTCTCATAGAGGAATGGGAAATTCCGTTTGATGAAAAAGCGACCAGGGGACATTCGGGAGTATATGAAAGGAGAAAGTATATATTAAAAAAGGAACTAAGCTCAGACAAAAACTGGAAAGAAGCTTTCTGTGAAACTGCTTTGAGATAGATATGTGTATTCATTTCACATGGATGAAACTTTCTATTATGCAGTTTTGAAAGTCTGCCATGGACCGATTCATGAAGGGACGTTCAGGTGGACATTCAGGCATATGGTGAAAAGGGAGTAATCTTCAAATAAAAACTGGAGAGAAGCTCTCTGAGAAAGTGCTTTGAGATGTGTGCATTCCACTCAGGGATTTATATCTCTTTTATCATAAGGCAGTGTTTGAACACTGTTCCTGTAAAACTGAAAAAGTGATATTTTGCAATGCATTGAAGATTATGGAGAAAAGTGAAATATCCTGAAATAAAACCCAGAAAGAAGAATTCCAAGAAACTGTACTCTGACATGTGCATTCATTTCAGGGAGTTAAGGTTTACACTACGTTGCCCAATTTGGAAGCTCTCTGAGGAATTTTGAGGTGTTATTAAGAGGCGACCCTGGGATTGTGGTGAGAAAGGAAATGACTTCCAACGAAAACTGGAGAGAAGCTTTTGGAGCACCTGCTTTGTGATATGTGTATTCATCTCATAGAGTTACATCATTCTTTGGATTGAGCAGCTTGAAATCTCTGTTTCTGTGGAACCTTAAAAAGATCATTTGGGAACGCTCTTAACTATATGGTGAAAAAGAAATATCCTTCTAGAAAAACCAGAGGGAAACGTTCTGTGAAATCGCTCTAGATCATATGAAGTCCACTCGCACATTTAAGCTTCCGTTTTCATTGAGCAGTATCCTAACACTGTTTTACGTTAGTCAGCTAAGGAATAATCAGGAGCGCTTTGAGGCTAACGGTGAAAACGGAAATATCTTCAGATAGATACTTGAGAGGAGATTTATGAAGAAACGCTTTGTCACGTATGCATTTCCCACACAGATTTAAACTTTTCTTCTCATAGGGGATTATGGAATCCCGTTGGGAGAAATAGCTACCGGGGACATTCAGGAGTACATTGACTGCTATGGTGGAAAAGGAATTATCCTCAGGCAAAAACTGGAAAGAAACTTTCTGTGAAACTGCTTTGTGACAGATATGTCTATTCATCTCACATAGATGAAACTATCTTTCTATTACGCAGATTTGAAACTGCATCATGGACGGATTTGTGAAGGGACATTTGGGAGCACATACAGGCTGGTGGGGAAATAGTAGATATCTTCAGATAAAAATTGGAGAGAAACTTTCTGAGAAACTGCTTTGTGATGTCTGCATTCCAATCAGGGAGTTATACCTCTTTTCTCACAAGGCAGTGTTTGAACACTGTTCCTGTAAAAATGAAAAAGAGATATTTTCCCGTGTATTGAAGACTATGGCGAAAATTGAAATATCCGGAAATAAAACCCAGAAAAAAGCATTCCAACAACCTGCTCTCTGACATGTAAATTCATTTCAGAGTGTTAAAGCTCACCCTAAGTCGCTCAGTTTGGAAACTGTGTCTTTGAGGAAATTGTGAAGGGATATTAAGTGACACACGGAGGCTTATGGTGAGAAAGGAAACGTTTTCTGATGAAAATTGCAGGGAAAATTTTGGAGCAACTGCTTTGTGATGTGTGTATTCATCTCATAGATTTAAATCGTTCTTTGGATTGAGCAGTTTTAAATCACAGTTTCTGTGATACCTGAGAAAGGACAATTGGAACACTGTTAATAATATGCTGAAAAAGAAACACCATCCGATAAACGCTTGAAGGAAACTGTCTGAGAAACTTCACTAGATCGCTTGAATTACTCCCACACAGTTAAGCTTCTCTTTTCATTGAACAGTATTCTAACAATATTTTAGGTTAATAAGCTAAGGGATACTCGGGAGTGATTTGAGGCTTTCGGTGGAAACGGAAATATCTGTAGATGGATACTGGAGGAAGACTTCCAAGGAGCGGCTGTGTGACATGTGCATTCTACTCACAGAGATATACTTTTCTTCACATAAAGGAATTGTAAATCCCATTTGGAGAAAAAGCGACCAGGGGACCTTTGGGAGTATATGAAAGGCTATGGCAAAGAAGGAACTCTCCTCAGACAAAAACCAGAAAGAAGCTTTGTGTGAAACTGCTTTGTGACAGATATGTCTATTCATTTCACATGGATAAAACTTTCTTTCTATTATGCAGTTTTGAAAGTCTGCCATGGACTGATTCACGAATGAACATTCGGCAGGACATTTAGGCGTATGGTGAAAAGGGAGTTATCTTCAGATAAAAACTGGAGAGAAGCTGTCTGAGAAAGTGCTTTGAGATGTGTGCATTCCACTCAAGGATTTATACCTCTTTTCTCATAAGGCAGTGTTTGAACACTGTTCCTGTAAAACTGAAAAAGCGATATTTGCAGTGCATTGAAGACTGTGGCAAAAAGTGAAATATACTGAAATAAAACCCAGAAAGAAGGATTCCAAGAAACTGCGCTGTGATGTGTGTTCATTTCAGAGAATTAAAGTTTACACTATGGTGCTTGTTTGGAAACTCTGTCTTTGAAGAATCTGTGAAGGGATATTAAGTGGCGCCTGGAGGATTGTGTTGAGAAAGTACAGGCCTTCCGATGAAAATGGGACAGAATCTTTCAGAGTAACTGCTTTGTAATGTGTGTACGCATCTCATAGAATTAAATCTGAGGAATCTGTTCTGTTTTGGTTACTGTAGCCTTGTAGTATAGTTTGAAGTCAGGTAGGGTGATGCCTCCAACTTTGTTCTTTCTTAGGATTATCTTGGCAATGCAGGCTCTTTTTTGGTTCCATATGAACTTTAAAGCCATTTTTTCCAATTCTGTGTAGAAACTCATTGGTAGCTTGATGGGGATGGCATTGAATATAAATAACTTGAAATAACTTTGGGCAGTATGGCCATTTTCACGATATTGATTCTTCCTATCCATGAGCATGGTATGTTCTTCCATTTGTTAGTGTCCTCTTTTATATCACTGAGCAGTGGTTTGTAGTTCTCCTTGAAGACGTCCTTTACATCCCTTGTAAGTTGGATTCCTAGGTATTTTATTCTCTCTGAAGAAATTGTGAATGGAAGTTCATTCATTATTTGGCTCTCTGTTTGTCTGTTACTGGTGTATAAGAATGCTTGTGATTTTTACACATTAATTTTGTATCCTGAGACTTTGCTGAAGTTGCTTATCAGCTTAAGGAGATTTTGGGCTAGGACAATGGGGTTTTCTAAATATACAACCATGTCATCTGCAAACAGGGACAATTTGACTTCTTCTTTTCCTAACTGGATACCCTTTATTTCTTTCTCTTGCCTGATTGCCCAGAACAGAACATAGTCCTCAGAAATAATACCACACATCTACAGCCATCTGATCTTTGACAAACCTGAGAGAGACAAGAAATGGGGAAAGGACTCCCTATTTAATAAATGGTGCTTGGAAAATTGGCTAGTTATAAGTAGAAAGCTGAAACTGGATCCTTTCCTTACTCCTTATACAAAAATTAATTCAAGATGGATTACAGACTTAAATGTTAGACCTAATACTATAAAAACCCTAGAAGAAAACCTAGGTAGTACCATTCAGGACATAGGCATGGGCAAGGACTTCATGTCTAAAACACCAAAAGCAATGGCAGCAAAAGCCAAAATTGACAAATGGGATCTAATTAAACTAAAGAGCTTCTGCACAGCAAAAGAAACTACCATCAGAGTGAACAGGCAACCTACAGAATGGCAGAAAAGTTTTGCAATCTACTCATCTGAGAAAGGGCTAATATCCAGAATCTACAAAGAACTTAAACAAATTTACAAGAAAAAAACAAACAACCCCATCAAAAAGTGGACAAAGGATATGAACAGACATTTCTCAAAAGAAGACATTCATACAGCCAACAGGCACATGAAAAAATGGTCATCATCACTGGCTATCAGAGAAATGCAATTCAAAACCACAATGAGATACCATCTCACACCAGTTAGAATGGCAATCATGAAAAAGTCAGGAAACAACAGGTGTTGGAGAGGATGTGGAGAAATAGGAACACTTTTACACTGTTGGTGGGATGTAAACTAGTTCAACCATTATGGAAAACAGTATGGCGATTCCTCAAGGATCTAGATCTAGATGTACCATATGACCCAGCCATCCCACTACTGGGTATATACCCAAAGGATTATGAATCATACTGCTATAAAGACACATGCAGACGTATGCTTATTGCGGTACTATTCAAAATAGCAAAGACTTGGAATCAACCCAAATGTCCATCTGTGACAGACTGGATTAAGAAAATGTGGCACATATACATCATGGAATATTATGCAGCCAAAAAAAGGATGAGTTTGCGTCCTTTGTAAGGACATGGATGCAGCTGGAAACCATCATTCTTAGCAAAGTATCATAAGACCAGAAAACCAAACAACGCATGTTCTCACCCATAGGTTGGAACTGAACAATGAGATCACTTGGACTCGGGAAGGGGAACATCACACATCGGGGCCTATCATGGGGGGGGAGGGGGGAGGGATTGCATTGGGAGTTATACCTGATATAAATGACGAATTGATGGGTGCTGACGAGTTGATGGGTGCATCACACCAACATGGCACAAGTATACATATGTAACAAACCTGCACGTTATGCACATGTACCCTAGAACTTAAAGTATAATAATAATAAAAAAAAGAATTAAATCATTCTTTGGATTGAGCAGTTTGAACTCACTGTTTCTGTGGAACCTGAGAAAAGACATTTGAGAACACTCTTAAGAATATGCTTAAAAATAATACCCTCTGAAAAAAACAGAAGAAAAGTTTCTGTGAAACTGCTCTTTTTTCACGTGAAGTCCACTCGCACAGTTAAGCTTCTGTTTTCATTGAGCAGTATTCTAAAACTGTTTTTGTATTGTGTGTGAAGTTATATGCTGGAGCACATTTAGGCTTTCAGTGAAAAAGGAAACATCTTCGGATACATACCAGAGAGAAGATTTCTGAGGAGCTGCTTTGTGACATGTGCATTCCACTCACAGGGTTATACTTTTTTTCTCTTAGAAGAGTGGGGACTCCCGTTTGGAGAAAAAGCTACAAGGGGACATTCGGGAATATATGGACTGCTATGGTGAAAAAGGAAATATCGTCAGACAAAAATGGAAAGAAATTTTCTGAGAAACTGCGTTTCAGTACCCATGTCTATTCACCTCACAGAGATTAAACTTTTTTCTATTATGCAGTTTTGAACTGCGTAATGGACGGAAAGGCAAAGGGACATTAGAGAGCACATTCAGGCCTGTGGGGAAATAGGAGATATCTTCACATAAAAACTGGAGGGAGCTTTCTGAGAAACTGCTTTGTGATGTGTGCATTGCAATCAGGGAATTATGTCTCTTCTCTCATAAGGCAGTTTTTGAAAACTGTTCCTGTAAAACTGTAAGGTGATATTTTGCAGCAAATTGAAGACTTTGGCAAGATGTGAAATATCCTGAATTAAAACCAGGAAAGAGGTGTTCTAAGAAACTCCTATCTGACGTGTGCATTCATTTCAGAGAGTTAAAGCTTACATTACGTTTCTCAGTTTGGAAGCTCTGTCTTTGAGGAATTTGAGAAGGGATATTAAGTGTTTCCCCTGGGCTTGTGATGAGAAAGGAAACGTCTTCCAATGACAACTGGATGGAAACATTTGCAGCAACTTCTTTGTGATATGTGTATTCATCTCATAGATTTAAATCGTTCTTTGGATTAAGCAGTTTGAATCACTGTTTCTGTGGATCCTGAGAAAGAACATTTGGGAACGCTCTTAAAAATATGCTGAAAAAGAAATATCCTCCAATAAAAACCTGAAGGAAACATCCTGTGAAACCGCTCTAGGTCATATCAAGTCCACTCGCACAGTTATGCTTCCGTTTTCATTGAGCAGTATCCTAACACTGTTTTACGTTAGTCAGCTAAGGGATAATCGAGATTGCTTTGATGCTCATGGTGAAAAGAGAAATATCTTCAGATAGATTCTTGAGAGAAGATTTATGAAGAAATGCTTTGTGACGTGTGCATTTCCCACACAGAGTTAAACTTTTCTTCTCATAGGGGTTTATGGAATCCCATTTGGAGAAATAGCTACTGATACATTCAGGAGTATATTTACTGCTATGGTGGAAAAGAAAATATCCTCAGACAAAAACTGGAAAGAAACTTTCTGTGAAACTGCTTTGTGAGAGGTAAGTCTATTCATGTCACATAGATGAAACTGTCTTTCTATTATGCCATTTTGAAACTGCATCATGGACGCATTCATGAAGGGACATTCGGGAGCACATACAGGCTGGTGGAGAAACAGGAGATATCTTCAGATAAAAACGGGAGAGAAATTTTCTGAGAAACTACTTTGTGATGTCTGCATTCCACTCAGGGAGTTTTACCTCTTTTCTCACAAGGCAGTGTTTGAACACTGTTCCTGTAAAGGTGAATAAGAGATATTTTGCCATGTATTGAAGACTATGGCAAAAATTGAAATATCCGGAAATAAAACCCGGAAAAAAGCGTTCCAAGAAACTGCTCTCTGACGTGTACATTCATTTCAGACTGTTAAAGCTTACACTAAGTCACCAGTTTGGAAACTGTCTCTTTGAGAAAATTGTGAAGGGATATCAAGTGACACCCAGATTCTTGTGGTGAGAATGGAAATGTCTTCCGATGAAAGCTGGAGGGAAATTTCGGAGCAAATGCTTTGTGATGTGTGTATTCATCTCTTAGCATTAAATCGTTCTTTGGATTGAGCGTTTTTAAATTGCTGTTTCTGTGATACCTGAGAAAGGAAATTTGGGAACGCTGTTAATAATATACTAAAATAGAAATACCATCCAATAAACGCCAGAAGGAAACTGTCTGTGAAACTTCTCTAGGTCGCTTGAATTCCACTTGCACAGTTAAGGTTCCATTTTCATTGAGCAGTATTTTAACAATGTTTTACGTTAATCAGCTAAGGGATACTCGGGAGCGATTTAAGGCTTCCAGTGATAACGGAAATATCTTTAGAGAGATAATGGAGGAAGATTTCTGAGGAGCGGCTTTGTGACCTGTGCATTCTACTCACAGAGATATACTTTTCTTCTCATAGAGGAATGGGAAATCCCATTTGGAGAAAAAGCAACCAGGGGACGTTCGGGAGTATATGAAAGGCTATGGTGAAAAAGGAACTATCCTCAGACCAAAACTGGAAAGAACTTTCTGTGAAACTGCTTTGCGATAGATATGTCTATTCATCTCACATGGATGAAACATTCTTTCTATTATGCAGTTTTGAAAGTCTGCCATGGATAGATTCATGAAGGCACGTTCGGCAGAACAAAGTCTGCCATGGATGGATTTGAGAAGGGACGTTCGGCAGGACATTCAGGCATATGGTGAAAAGGGCGATATCTTCAGATTAAAACTGGAGAGAAGCTGTCTGAGAAAGTGCCTTGAGGTGTGTGCATTCCACTCAGGGGTTTATACCTCGTTTCTTCTAAGGCATTGTTTGAACTCTGTTCCTGTCAAACTGAAAAAACGATATTTTGCATCGCATTGAAGTCTGTGGCAAAAAGTGAAATATCCTGAAATAAAACCCAGAAATAAATATTCCAAGAAACTGCACTCTGACGTGTGCATTCATTTCAGAGAGTTAAAGTTTACACTACGTTGCCCCCTTTGGAAACTGTGTCTTTGAAGAATCTGTGAAGAGATATTAAGTGGCACCCAGAGGCTTTTGGTGAGAAAGGAAATGCCTTCCCATGAAAACTGGGCAGAATCTTTCGGAGTAACTGCTTTGTAATATGTGTACGTATCTCATATAATTAAATCATTCTTTGGATTGAGTAGTTTGAACTCACTGTTTCTGTGGAACCTGAGAAAGGACATTTGGGAACACTCTTAAGAACATGCTGAAAAAGTAATTCCCTCTGATAAAAAACAGTAGAAACCTTTCTGTGAAACTGCTCTTTGTCACGTCAAGTACACTCTCACTGTTAAGCTTCTGTTTTCATTGAGCAGTATTCTAAAACTTTTTGTTTAGTCTGTGAAGTGATATGCTGGAGCACTGTGAGGCTTTCACTGAAAAAGTAAACATCTTCAGATATATACTGGAGAGAAGATTTCTGAGGAGCTGCTTTGTGACATGTGCATTCCACTCACAGAGTTATTCTTTTTTCTGCTAGAACATTGGAGAATCCTGTTTGGAGAAAGAGCTACGAGGGGACATTCGGGAGTATACATACTGTTATGGTGAAAAAGGAAATATCATCAGACAAATACTGGAAAGAAGTTTTCTGTGTAACTGTGTTGTGGTAGATATGTCTATTCACCTCCAAGAGATAAAATTTTTTTCTATTACGCAGTTTTGAAACAGCGTAACGGACAGAAATGTGAAGGGACATTAGGGAGCACATTCAGGCCTGTGGGGAAATCGGAGATATCTTCACATAAAAACTGGAGAGAAGCTTTCTGAGAAACTGCTTAGTGATGTGTGCATTCTGCTCAGGGAATTATACCTCTTTTCTTATAAGGCAGTTTTTGAACACTGTTCCTGTAAAACTGAACAAGTGATATTTT
>NW_022320571.1:0-1516 GCF_002776525.5 Piliocolobus tephrosceles
AGACTTCACGTGACCTAGAGCAAGTTAGCAGAAAGTTTCCTTCTGGTTCTAATCAGAGGGTATTTCTTTTTGAGCATATTCTTAAGAGCTTTCCCAAATGTCCTTTCTCAGGTTCATCAGAAACAGTGATTTCAAAGTGCTCAATCCAAAGAATGATTTAACTCTATGAGATGAATACTCACATCACAAAGCAGTTGCTGCGAAAGTTTCTCTGCCGTTTTCATCGGAAGACGTTTCCTTTCTCACCACAAGCCTCATGGCTCCACATAATATCCATTCACAGATTGCTTAAAGACAGAGTTTCCAACCTGGGAAATGTACTGTAAGCTTTAACTCTCTGAAATGAATGCACTAGTCAGATGGAAGGTTCTTGCAATGGTTCTTTCTGGGTTTTATTTCCAGATATTTCACTTTTCACCACAGTCTCCAATGCACAGCAAAATATCACTTTTTCAGATTTATGGGAACAGTGTTAAAACACTGCCTAATGAGAAAAGAGGTATTACTCCCTGGGTGTAATGCCTATATCACAAAGCAGTTTCTCAAAAATCTTCTCTCCAGTTTTTATCTGAAGATATCTCCCATTTCCCCACAGGACTGAATGTGCTCCCAAATGTTCCTTCGTGAATCCATCCATGATGCAGTTTCAAAAACGGTGTAATAGAAAGAAAGTCTTATCTATGTGAGATGAATAGACATATCTATCACAACACAGTATCACAGAAAGCTTCTTTCCAGCATTTGTCTGAGGATATTTCCATTTTCTCCATAGCCGTCCATGCACTCTCAAATGTCCCCTGTTTGCATTTTCTCCAAACGGGATTCTGTAATACTCTATGAAAAGAAAACTATAACTCTATGAGTGGAATTCTGACGTCACAAAGCAGCTCCTCAGATATCTTCTCTCCAGTTTCTGTCTGAAGATATTTTCGTTTTCACCATAAGCCTCAAAGCGCTCCAAGTATCCCTTAGCTGACTCACCTAAAAGAATGTTAGAATACTGCTCAGTGAAAACAGAGGCTTAACTGTGCGAGTGGAATTCACGTGACCTAGAGCAGTATCACAGAGTGGTTCCTTCTCTTTTTTATTGGAGGGTATTTCTTTTTCATATATTCTTGAGAGCATTCCCAAATGTCCTTGCTCAGGTACCACAGAAACAGAGATATCAAACTGCTCAATCCAAAGAATGATTTAACTCTATGAGATGATTACACATCACAAAGCAGTTGCTCTGAAAACTTCTTTGAAGTCGTGATCGGAAGATGTTTCCTTTCTCACAGGAAGCCCGGGGAACCACTTAATATCCCTTCACAGATTCCTCAAAGACAGAGCTTCCAAACTGGGCAACGTAGTGTAAGCTTTAGCTCTCTGAAAAGGATGCACACCTCAGAGAGGAGTTTCTTAGAACGCTTCTTTCCTGGTTTTAATTCAGGATATTTCATATTTCACCAAAGTCTTCAATTTGCTGTAAAATATCACTTGTTCAGTTTTACAGGAACAGTGTTCAAAAACTGCC
>NW_022320572.1:0-1516 GCF_002776525.5 Piliocolobus tephrosceles
GGCAGTTTTTGAACACTGTTCCTGTAAAACTGAACAAGTGATATTTTACAGCAAATTGAAGACTTTGGTGAAATATGAAATATCCTGAATTAAAACCAGGAAAGAAGCGTTCTAAGAAACTCCTCTCTGAGGTGTGCATCCTTTTCAGAGAGCTAAAGCTTACACTACGTTGCCCAGTTTGGAAGCTCTGTCTTTGAGGAATCTGTGAAGGGATATTAAGTGGTTCCCCGGGCTTCCTGTGAGAAAGGAAACATCTTCCGATCACGACTTCAAAGAAGTTTTCAGAGCAACTGCTTTGTGATGTGTAATCATCTCATAGAGTTAAATCATTCTTTGGATTGAGCAGTTTGATATCTCTGTTTCTGTGGTACCTGAGCAAGGACATTTGGGAATGCTCTCAAGAATATATGAAAAAGAAATACCCTCCAATAAAAAAGAGAAGGAACCACTCTGTGATACTGCTCTAGGTCACGTGAATTCCACTCGCACAGTTAAGCCTCTGTTTTCACTGAGCAGTATTCTAACATTCTTTTAGGTGAGTCAGCTAAGGGATACTTGGAGCGCTTTGAGGCTTATGGTGAAAACGAAAATATCTTCAGACAGAAACTGGAGAGAAGATATCTGAGGAGCTGCTTTGTGACGTCAGAATTCCACTCATAGAGTTATAGTTTTCTTTTCATAGAGTATTACAGAATCCCGTTTGGAGAAAATGCAAACAGGGGACATTTGAGAGTGCATGGACGGCTATGGAGAAAATGGAAATATCCTCAGACAAATGCTGGAAAGAAGCTTTCTGTGATACTGTGTTGTGATAGATATGTCTATTCATCTCACATAGATAAGACTTTCTTTCTATTACACCGTTTTTGAAACTGCATCATGGATGGATTCACGAAGGAACATTTGGGAGCACATTCAGTCCTGTGGGGAAATGGGAGATATCTTCAGATAAAAACTGGAGAGAAGATTTTTGAGAAACTGCTTTGTGATATAGGCATTACACCCAGGGAGTAATACCTCTTTTCTCATTAGGCAGTGTTTTAACACTGTTCCCATAAATCTGAAAAAGTGATATTTTGCTGTGCATTGGAGACTGTGGTGAAAAGTGAAATATCTGGAAATAAAACCCAGAAAGAACCATTGCAAGAACCTTCCATCTGACTAGTGCATTCATTTCAGAGAGTTAAAGCTTACAGTACATTTCCCAGGTTGGAAACTCTGTCTTTAAGCAATCTGTGAATGGATATTATGTGGAGCCATGAGGCTTGTGGTGAGAAAGGAAACGTCTTCCGATGAAAACGGCAGAGAAACTTTCGCAGCAACTGCTTTGTGATGTGAGTATTCATCTCATAGAGTTAAATCATTCTTTGGATTGAGCACTTTGAAATCACTGTTTCTGATGAACCTGAGAAAGGACATTTGGGAAAGCTCTTAAGAATATGCTCAAAAAGAAATACCCTCTGATTAGAACCAGAAGGAAACTTTCTGCTAACTTGCTCTAGGTCACGTGAAGTCT
>NW_022320573.1:0-5224 GCF_002776525.5 Piliocolobus tephrosceles
TTTTTTATGGCTGCATAGTATTCCATGGTGTATATGTGCCACATTTTCTTAATCCAGTCTGTCACTGATGGACATTTGGGTTGATTCCAAGTCTTTGCTATTGTGAATAGTGCCGCAATAAACATACGTGTGCATGTGTCTTTGTAGTAGAATAATTTATAATCCTTTGGGTATATACCCAGTAGTGGGATGGCTGGGTCATATGGTACATCTAGTTCTAGATCCTTGAGGAATTGCCATACTGTTTTCCATAATGGTTGAACTAGTTTACAATCCCACCAACAGTGTAAAAGTGTTCCTATTTCTCCACATCCTCTCCAACACCTGTTGTTTCCTGATTTTTTAATGATTGCCATTCTAACTGGTGTGAGATGGTATCTCATTGTGGTTTTGATTTGCATTTCTCTGATGGCCAGTGATGATGAGCATTTTTTCATGTGTCTGTTGGCTGTATGAATGTCTTCTTTTGAGAAATGTCTGTTCATATCCTTTGCCCACTTTTGGATGGGGTTGTTTGTTTTTTTCTTGTATATTTGTTTGAGTTCTTTGTAGATTCTGGAAATGAGCCCTTTGTCAGATGAGTAGATTGCAAAAATTTTCTCCCATTCTGTAGGTTGCCTGTTCACTCTGATGGTAGTTTCTTTTGCTGTGCAGAAGCTCTTTAGTTTAATTAGATCCCATTTGTCAATTTTGGCTTTTGCTGCCGTTGCTTTTGGTGTTTTAGACATGAAGTCCTTGCCCATGCCTATGTCCTGAATGGTACTACCTAGATTTTCTTCTAGGGTTTTTATGGTAATAGGTCTAACATTTAAGTCTCTAATCCATCTTGAATTAATCTTCGTATAAGGAGTAAGGAAAGGATCCAGTTTCAGCTTTCTACTTATGGCTAGCCAATTTTCCCAGCACCATTTATTAAATAGGGAATCCTTTCCCCATTTCTTGTTTTTCTCAGGTTTGTCAAAGATCAGATGGTTGTAGATGTGTGGCATTATTTCTGAAGGCTCCGTTCTGTTCCATTGGTCTATATCTCTGTTTTGGTACCAGTACCATGCTGTTTTGGTTACTGTAGCCTTGTAGTATAGTTTGAAGTCAGGTAGCGTGACGCCTCCGGCTTTGTCCTTTTGACTTAGGATTGTCTTGGCAATACGGGCTCTTTTTTGGTTCCATATGAACTTTAAAGCAGTTTTTTCCAATTCGGTGAAGAAACTCATTGGTAGCTTGATGGGGATGGCATTGAATCTATAAATAACCTTGGGCAGTATGGCCATTTTCACGATATTGATTCTTCCTATCCATGAGCATGGTATGTTCTTCCATTTGTTTGTCTCCTCTTTGATTTCACTGAGCAGTGGTTTGTAGTTCTCCTTGAAGAGGTCCTTTACATCCCTTGTAAGTTGGATTCCTAGGTATTTTATTCTCTTTGAAGCAATTGTGAATGGAAGTTCATTCCTGATTTGGCTCTCTGCTTGTCTGTTACTGGTGTATAAGAATGCATGTGATTTTTGCACATTAATTTTGTATCCTGAGACTTTGCTGAAGTTGCTTATCAGCTTAAGAAGGTTTTGGGCTGTACGATGGGGTTTTCTAAGTATACAATCATGTCATCTGCAAACAGGGACAATTTGACTTCTTCTTTTCCTAACTGAATACCCTTGATTTCTTTCTCTTGCCTGATTGCCCTAGCCAGAACTTCCAACACTATGTTGAATAGGAGTGGTGAGAGAGGGCATCCCTGTCTTGTGCCAGTTTTCAAAGGGAATTTTTCCAGTTTTTGCCCATTCAGTATGATATTAGCTGTGGGTTTGTCATAAATAGCTCTTATTATTTTGAGGTACGTTCCATCAATACCGAATTTGTTGAGCGTTTTTAGCATGAAGGGCTGTTGAATTTTGTCAAAAGCCTTTTCTGCATCTATTGAGATAATCATGTGGTTCTTGTCTTTGGTTCTGTTTATATGCTGGATTACGTTGATTGATTTGCGAATGTTGAACCAGCCTTGCATCCCAGGGATGAAGCCCACTTGATCATGGTGGATAAGCTTTTTGATGTGCTGCTGAATCCGGTTTGCCAGTATTTTATTGAGGATTTTTGCATCGATGTTCATCAGGGAGATTGGTCTAAAATTCTCTTTTTTTGTTGTGTCTCTGCCAGGCTTTGGTATCAGGATGATGCTGGCCTCATAAAATGAGTTAGGGAGGATTCCCTCTTTTTCTATTGATTGGAATAGTTTCAGAAGGAATGGTACCAGCTCCTCCTTGTACCTCTGGTAGAATTCAGCTGTGAATCCATCTGGTCCTGGGCTTTTTTTGGTGGGTAGGCTATTAATTGTTGCCTCAATTTCAGAGGCTGCTATTGGTCTATTCAGGGATTCAACTTCTTCCTGGTTTAGTCTTGGAAGAGTGTACGCGTCCAGGAAATTATCCATTTCTTCTAGATTTTCTAGTTGATTTGCGTAGAGGTGTTTATAGTATTCTCTGATGGTAGTTTGTATTTCTGTGGGGTCGGTGGTGATATCCCCTTTATCATTTTTTATTGCGTCTATTTGATTCCTCTCTCTTTTCTTCTTTATTAATCTTGCTAGCGGTCTGTCAATTTTGTTGATCTTTTCAAAAAACCAACTCCTGGATTCATTGATTTTTTGGAGGGTTTTTTGTGTCTCTATCTCCTTCAGTTCTGCTCTGATCTTAGTTATTTCTTGCTTTCTGCTAGCTTTTGAATGTGTTTGCTCTTGCCTCTCTAGTTCTTTTAATTGTGATGTTAGAGTGTCAATTTTAGATCTTTCCTGCTTTCTCTTGCGGGCATTTAGTGCTATAAATTTCCCTCTACACACTGCTTTAAATGTGTCCCAGAGATTCTGGTATGTTGTATCTTTGTTCTCATTGGTTTCAAAGAACATCTTTATTTCTGCTTTCATTTCGTTATGTACCCAGTAGTCATTCAGGAGCAGGTTGTTCAGTTTCCATGTAGTTGAGCGGTTTTGATTGAGTTTCTTAGTCCTGAGTTCTAGTTTGATTGCACTGTGGTCTGAGAGACAGTTTGTTATAATTTCTGTTCTTTTACATTTGCTGAGGAGTGCTTTACTTCCAATTATGTGGTCAATTTTGGAATAAGTGTGATGTGGTGCTGAGAAGAATGTATATTCTGTTGACTTGGGGTGGAGAGTTCTATAGATGTCTATTAGGTCCGCTTGGTGCAGAGATGAGTTCAATTCCTGGATATCCTTGTTAACTTTCTGTCTCGTTGATCTGTCTAATGTTGACAGTGGAGTGTTGAAGTCTCCCATTATTATTGTATGGGAGTCTAAGTCTCTTTGTAAGTCTCTAAGGACTTGCTTTATGAATCTGGGTGCTCCTGTATTAGGTGCATATATATTTAGGATAGTTAGCTCTTCCTGTTGGATTGATCCCTTTACCATTATGTAATGGCCTTCTTTGTCTCTTTTGATCTTTGATGGTTTAAAGTCTGTTTTATCAGAGACTAGGATTGCAACCCCTGCTTTTTTTTGTTCTCCATTTGCTTGGTAGATCTTCCTCCATCCCTTTATTTTGAGCCTATGTATGTCTCTGCATGTGAGATGGGTCTCCTGAAGACAGCAGACTGATGGGTCTTGACTCTTTATCCAGTTTGCCAGTCTGTGTCTTTTAATTGGAGCATTTAGTCCATTTACATTTAAGGTTAATATTGTTATGTGTGAACTTGATCCTGCCATTATGATATTAACTGGTTATTTTGCTCATTAGTTGATGCAGTTTCTTCCTAGCCTCGATGGTCTTTACATTTTGGCATGTTTTTGCAATGGCTGGTACCGGTTGTTCCTTTCCATGTTTAGGGCTTCCTTCAGGGTCTCTTGTAAGGCAGGCCTGGTGGTGACAAAATCCCTAAGCATTTGCTTATCTGTAAAGAATTTTATTTCTCCTTCACTTATGAAACTTAGTTTGGCTGGATATGAAATTCTGGGTTTAAAATTCTTTTCTTTAAGGACTTTGAATATTGGCCGCCACTCTCTTCTGGCTTGTAGAGTTTCTGCCGAGAGATCTGCTGTCA
Organism: Piliocolobus tephrosceles; assembly: GCF_002776525.5. NCBI lineage: Eukaryota > Metazoa > Chordata > Mammalia > Primates > Cercopithecidae > Piliocolobus > Piliocolobus tephrosceles. The sequence goes on from NW_022320573.1 coordinate 4,045, forward strand.
GTCTGATGGGCTTCCCTTTGTGGGTAACCCGACCTTTCTCTCTGGCTGCCCTTAAGATTTTTTCCTTCATTTCAACTTTGGTGAATCTGGCAATTATGTGTCTTGGAGTTGCTCTTCTGGAGGAGTATCTTTGTGGCGTTCTCTGTATTTCCTGAATTTGAATGTTGGCCTGGCCTGCTAGGTTGGGGAAGTTCTCCTGGATGATATCCTGTAGAGTGTTTTCCAATTTGGTTCCATTTTCCCCCTCACTTTCAGGCACCCCAATCAGACGTAGATTTGGTCTTTTTACATAATCCCATACTTCTTGCAGGCTTTGTTCATTTCTTTTTCTTCTTTTTTCTTTTGGTTTCTCTTCTCGCTTCATTTCATTCATTTGATCCTCAATCGCTGATACTCTTTCTTCCAGTTGATCGAGTCGGTTACTGAAGCTTGTGCATTTGTCACGTATTTCTCGTGTCATGGTTTTCATCTCTGTCATTTCGTTTATGACCTTCTCTGCATTAATTAGTCTAGCTGTCAATTTTTCCACTCTTTTTTCAAGATTTTTAGTTTCTTTGCGCTGGGTACGTAATTCCTCCTTTAGCTCTGAGAGGTTTGATGGACTGAAGCCTTCTTCTCTCATCTCATCAAAATCATTCTCTGACCAGCTTTGATCCGTTGCTGGCGATGGGCTGTGCTCCTTTGCAGGAGGAGATGCGCTCTTATTTTTTGAATTTCCAGCTTTTCTGCCCTGCTTTTTCCCCATCTTTGTGGTTTTATCTGTCACTGGTCTTTGATGATGGTGACGTACTGATGGGGTTTTGATATAGGTGTCCTTCCTGTTTGATAGGTTTCCTTCTGACTGTCAGGACCCTCAGCTATAGGTCTGTTGGAGATTGCTTGAGGTCCACTCCAGACCCTGTTTGCCTGGGTATCAGCAGCAGAGGTTGCAGAAGATAGAATATTGCTGAACAGCGAGTGCACCTGTCTGATTCTTGCTTTGGAAGCTTCCTCTCAGGGGTGTACTCCACCCTGTGAGGTGTGGGGTGTCAGACTGCCCCTAGTGGGGGATGTCTCCCAGTTAGGCTACTCAGGGGTCAGGGACCCACTTGAGCAGGCAGCCTGCCCCTTCTCAGATCTCAACCTCTGTATTGGGAGATCCACTGCTCTCTTCAAAGCTGTCAGACAGAGTCGTTCGCGT
>NW_022320574.1:0-5224 GCF_002776525.5 Piliocolobus tephrosceles
ACGCGAACGACTCTGTCTGACAGCTTTGAAGAGAGCAGTGGATCTCCCAATACAGAGGTTGAGATCTGAGAAGGGGCAGGCTGCCTGCTCAAGTGGGTCCCTGACCCCTGAGTAGCCTAACTGGGAGACATCCCCCACTAGGGGCAGTCTGACACCCCACACCTCACAGGGTGGAGTACACCCCTGAGAGGAAGCTTCCAAAGCAAGAATCAGACAGGTGCACTCGCTGTTCAGCAATATTCTATCTTCTGCAACCTCTGCTGCTGATACCCAGGCAAACAGGGTCTGGAGTGGACCTCAAGCAATCTCCAACAGACCTATAGCTGAGGGTCCTGACAGTCAGAAGGAAACCTATCAAACAGGAAGGACACCTATATCAAAACCCCATCAGTACGTCACCATCATCAAAGACCAGTGACAGATAAAACCACAAAGATGGGGAAAAAGCAGGGCAGAAAAGCTGGAAATTCAAAAAATAAGAGCGCATCTCCCCCTGCAAAGGAGCACAGCCCATCGCGAGCAACGGATCAAAGTTGGTCAGAGAATGACTTTGACGAGATGAGAGAAGAAGGCTTCAGTCCATCAAACCTCTCAGAGCTAAAGGAGGAATTACGTACCCAGCGCAAAGAAACTAAAAATCTTGAAAAAAGAGTGGAAAAATTGACAGCTAGACTAATTAATGCAGAGAAGGTCATAAACGAAATGACAGAGATGAAAACCATGACACGAGAAATACGTGACAAATGCACAAGCTTCAGTAACCGACTCGATCAACTGGAAGAAAGAGTATCAGCGATTGAGGATCAAATGAATGAAATGAAGCGAGAAGAGAAACCAAAAGAAAAAAGAAGAAAAAGAAATGAACAAAGCCTGCAAGAAGTATGGGATTATGTAAAAAGACCAAATCTACGTCTGATTGGGGTGCCTGAAAGTGAGGGGGAAAATGGAACCAAATTGGAAAACACTCTACAGGATATCATCCAGGAGAACTTCCCCAACCTAGCAGGCCAGGCCAACATTCAAATTCAGGAAATACAGAGAACGCCACAAAGATACTCCTCCAGAAGAGCAACTCCAAGACACATAATTGCCAGATTCACCAAAGTTGAAATGAAGGAAAAAATCTTAAGGGCAGCCAGAGAGAAAGGTCGGGTTACCCACAAAGGGAAGCCCATCAGACTGACAGCAGATCTCTCGGCAGAAACTCTACAAGCCAGAAGAGAGTGGCGGCCAATATTCAAAGTCCTTAAAGAAAAGAATTTTAAACCCAGAATTTCATATCCAGCCAAACTAAGTTTCATAAGTGAAGGAGAAATAAAATTCTTTACAGATAAGCAAATGCTTAGGGATTTTGTCACCACCAGGCCTGCCTTACAAGAGACCCTGAAGGAAGCCCTAAACATGGAAAGGAACAACCGGTACCAGCCATTGCAAAAACATGCCAAAATGTAAAGACCATCGAGGCTAGGAAGAAACTGCATCAACTAATGAGCAAAATAACCAGTTAATATCATAATGGCAGGATCAAGTTCACACATAACAATATTAACCTTAAATGTAAATGGACTAAATGCTCCAATTAAAAGACACAGACTGGCAAACTGGATAAAGAGTCAAGACCCATCAGTCTGCTGTCTTCAGGAGACCCATCTCACATGCAGAGACATACATAGGCTCAAAATAAAGGGATGGAGGAAGATCTACCAAGCAAATGGAGAACAAAAAAAAGCAGGGGTTGCAATCCTAGTCTCTGATAAAACAGACTTTAAACCATCAAAGATCAAAAGAGACAAAGAAGGCCATTACATAATGGTAAAGGGATCAATCCAACAGGAAGAGCTAACTATCCTAAATATATATGCACCTAATACAGGAGCACCCAGATTCATAAAGCAAGTCCTTAGAGACTTACAAAGAGACTTAGACTCCCATACAATAATAATGGGAGACTTCAACACTCCACTGTCAACATTAGACAGATCAACGAGACAGAAAGTTAACAAGGATATCCAGGAATTGAACTCATCTCTGCACCAAGCGGACCTAATAGACATCTATAGAACTCTCCACCCCAAGTCAACAGAATATACATTCTTCTCAGCACCACATCACACTTATTCCAAAATTGACCACATAATTGGAAGTAAAGCACTCCTCAGCAAATGTAAAAGAACAGAAATTATAACAAACTGTCTCTCAGACCACAGTGCAATCAAACTAGAACTCAGGACTAAGAAACTCAATCAAAACCGCTCAACTACATGGAAACTGAACAACCTGCTCCTGAATGACTACTGGGTACATAACGAAATGAAAGCAGAAATAAAGATGTTCTTTGAAACCAATGAGAACAAAGATACAACATACCAGAATCTCTGGGACACATTTAAAGCAGTGTGTAGAGGGAAATTTATAGCACTAAATGCCCGCAAGAGAAAGCAGGAAAGATCTAAAATTGACACTCTAACATCACAATTAAAAGAACTAGAGAGGCAAGAGCAAACACATTCAAAAGCTAGCAGAAAGCAAGAAATAACTAAGATCAGAGCAGAACTGAAGGAGATAGAGACACAAAAAACCCTCCAAAAAATCAATGAATCCAGGAGTTGGTTTTTTGAAAAGATCAACAAAATTGACAGACCGCTAGCAAGATTAATAAAGAAGAAAAGAGAGAGGAATCAAATAGACGCAATAAAAAATGATAAAGGGGATATCACCACCGACCCCACAGAAATACAAACTACCATCAGAGAATACTATAAACACCTCTACGCAAATCAACTAGAAAATCTAGAAGAAATGGATAATTTCCTGGACGCGTACACTCTTCCAAGACTAAACCAGGAAGAAGTTGAATCCCTGAATAGACCAATAGCAGCCTCTGAAATTGAGGCAACAATTAATAGCCTACCCACCAAAAAAAGCCCAGGACCAGATGGATTCACAGCTGAATTCTACCAGAGGTACAAGGAGGAGCTGGTACCATTCCTTCTGAAACTATTCCAATCAATAGAAAAAGAGGGAATCCTCCCTAACTCATTTTATGAGGCCAGCATCATCCTGATACCAAAGCCTGGCAGAGACACAACAAAAAAAGAGAATTTTAGACCAATCTCCCTGATGAACATCGATGCAAAAATCCTCAATAAAATACTGGCAAACCGGATTCAGCAGCACATCAAAAAGCTTATCCACCATGATCAAGTGGGCTTCATCCCTGGGATGCAAGGCTGGTTCAACATTCGCAAATCAATCAACGTAATCCAGCATATAAACAGAACCAAAGACAAGAACCACATGATTATCTCAATAGATGCAGAAAAGGCTTTTGACAAAATTCAACAGCCCTTCATGCTAAAAACGCTCAACAAATTCGGTATTGATGGAACGTACCTCAAAATAATAAGAGCTATTTATGACAAACCCACAGCTAATATCATACTGAATGGGCAAAAACTGGAAAAATTCCCTTTGAAAACTGGCACAAGACAGGGATGCCCTCTCTCACCACTCCTATTCAACATAGTGTTGGAAGTTCTGGCTAGGGCAATCAGGCAAGAGAAAGAAATCAAGGGTATTCAGTTAGGAAAAGAAGAAGTCAAATTGTCCCTGTTTGCAGATGACATGATTGTATACTTAGAAAACCCCATCGTACAGCCCAAAACCTTCTTAAGCTGATAAGCAACTTCAGCAAAGTCTCAGGATACAAAATTAATGTGCAAAAATCACATGCATTCTTATACACCAGTAACAGACAAGCAGAGAGCCAAATCAGGAATGAACTTCCATTCACAATTGCTTCAAAGAGAATAAAATACCTAGGAATCCAACTTACAAGGGATGTAAAGGACCTCTTCAAGGAGAACTACAAACCACTGCTCAGTGAAATCAAAGAGGAGACAAACAAATGGAAGAACATACCATGCTCATGGATAGGAAGAATCAATATCGTGAAAATGGCCATACTGCCCAAGGTTATTTATAGATTCAATGCCATCCCCATCAAGCTACCAATGAGTTTCTTCACCGAATTGGAAAAAACTGCTTTAAAGTTCATATGGAACCAAAAAAGAGCCCGTATTGCCAAGACAATCCTAAGTCAAAAGGACAAAGCCGGAGGCGTCACGCTACCTGACTTCAAACTATACTACAAGGCTACAGTAACCAAAACAGCATGGTACTGGTACCAAAACAGAGATATAGACCAATGGAACAGAACGGAGCCTTCAGAAATAATGCCACACATCTACAACCATCTGATCTTTGACAAACCTGAGAAAAACAAGAAATGGGGAAAGGATTCCCTATTTAATAAATGGTGCTGGGAAAATTGGCTAGCCATAAGTAGAAAGCTGAAACTGGATCCTTTCCTTACTCCTTATACGAAGATTAATTCAAGATGGATTAGAGACTTAAATGTTAGACCTATTACCATAAAAACCCTAGAAGAAAATCTAGGTAGTACCATTCAGGACATAGGCATGGGCAAGGACTTCATGTCTAAAACACCAAAAGCAACGGCAGCAAAAGCCAAAATTGACAAATGGGATCTAATTAAACTAAAGAGCTTCTGCACAGCAAAAGAAACTACCATCAGAGTGAACAGGCAACCTACAGAATGGGAGAAAATTTTTGCAATCTACTCATCTGACAAAGGGCTCATTTCCAGAATCTACAAAGAACTCAAACAAATATACAAGAAAAAAACAAACAACCCCATCCAAAAGTGGGCAAAGGATATGAACAGACATTTCTCAAAAGAAGACATTCATACAGCCAACAGACACATGAAAAAATGCTCATCATCACTGGCCATCAGAGAAATGCAAATCAAAACCACAATGAGATACCATCTCACACCAGTTAGAATGGCAATCATTAAAAAATCAGGAAACAACAGGTGTTGGAGAGGATGTGGAGAAATAGGAACACTTTTACACTGTTGGTGGGATTGTAAACTAGTTCAACCATTATGGAAAACAGTATGGCAATTCCTCAAGGATCTAGAACTAGATGTACCATATGACCCAGCCATCCCACTACTGGGTATATACCCAAAGGATTATAAATTATTCTACTACAAAGACACATGCACACGTATGTTTATTGCGGCACTATTCACAATAGCAAAGACTTGGAATCAACCCAAATGTCCATCAGTGACAGACTGGATTAAGAAAATGTGGCACATATACACCATGGAATACTATGCAGCCATAAAAAA
>NW_022320575.1:0-15551 GCF_002776525.5 Piliocolobus tephrosceles
CAGAATTCAAGGTGCTGCCTAATTCATGTTAGTATTGAGGAAGGAGCTCATTCCTCTTAACAATGAGGATTAATCAGAATTTAAACTGTCATGGCTATGTAAAGAAAAAGTAAAGCATAAGTATACCCTAATAAAATTTTTGTGTATAAGAAGGGGAATTATTCAGAAAGTGAAAGTGATACAAATATGAGATAGTCAAAGAGAAATTTGAGGCACCTTGAGTTTATTTTAAAAATAAAATGCAATTGAGAGGCCGAGGTGAGTGGATCACCTGGGGTCAGGAGTTTGAGACCAGCCTGCCCAGCATGGCGAAACCCCATCTCTACTAAAAATACAAAAAATACAAAAAACGGCAGGTGTGGTGGTGGGCATCTGTAATCCCAGCTATTAGGGAGGCTGAGGCAGGAGAATTGCTTGAACCTGGGAGGCAGAGTTTGCAGTGAGCTGAGATCACGCCACTGCACTCTAGCCTTGGCAATAAGAGTGAAACTTCATCTTAAAAATAAAATAAAACAAAATAAAATAAAATAAAATAAAATGCCTTAAAACACCAAAAACTTAAAAACGTTATATAGGTTAGAAGAGTTATTTCCCTCATTTTAATGAAGTTAAAAGTAGGTAAAAGTGAAAAGAAATTCGTGAATTTACAAGAAAGGTATTAAGCAAGTGGAAGCACATTAAAATATAGAAAAGATAAAGTAACTGTGGCTGGAAACAGAAAGAGGCATGCTTGCAGAAATTATTAAAAAAGGATGGAAATATATACATATTTTAAAAATGATCAGCCAGGGTGCAGTCATATGAAGACAGATCAAGAACACCCAATATTTTTAAAATTGGAATTTTTGAAAAAGAGAATGCAAAGGAGTAGATAGGGTCTAGCTTGTTTGTCCAGGATCCATATTTGAAAAATTTAGGTGTGGCTTATTTCTGACCTCTGAATTTACTCTTTTATGTGTTTCTCCAGAGGAATCCATAAGCCTGTCAGCAGATTAGGCTACAAAATTTCTTTAAATATACCTCAAGTGAATATAATCTTCTAAATCATAATGAATGGGACATGAAACACACCACTGACTCTTGCCTGCAAAAGTCTTGTTTCTTTATCTAATTAATCAACAATTTTTATTTATTGTTTGGGTAACACGTCTGGAAAATTTGCTTGATATACCTAAGATCTACAGATCATGTGGTTCCTTCAGGAAATAATTCATGAAGGGAAATTGTTTAAAGATACATGAATTAACATGTAATGCATCACATGCATTCAATATTTAGTTGAGTTTGTTTTAGTGAAGAGTTGTGAATTCAGGCATTGAATCCAGTAATCAAAATATGCCCCACGTCAAAATCCCAAATTAACTGCTGTAATTATTTATAGTTCTCAACACTGCTTTAAAAAGCACAGAATCACATTCTTTAACATAAAATTAAAAATTTCCAATTTCACGGAACGTTTGGAAATGTATGTACATTTAACCCTGACCTTCAAGAGCCAAACTTTTAAAGTTATCAGTGTTCAAATTTTCCCTCTTCAAAGGCCGTGGCCCCTCTGCTGTTAATTGTGCTGTGTCTTGTTCTCACAGTCCAGTGTACGCTTACTTCTTAGAACTTTCATTTGTACTGTGTAAAAATTGCACTGGATTAAAACAGTTTAATTCACAAAGTTGTTGGCCTCCTTCCAGCGTGTAAACACTGCTGAGGTGTCTTCCTGGTAAGAAACTCATAAACACCGTGAAGCACATTTAGCAACATCAAATTAACAAGTTCTCCTCATTTTTAACCAATGCATGCTTCGTATTTTCAAGTGGCTATTTGTCCCGTGTGTTGGCTCAGAAGGAAACTGCTACTGAGGTCTTGAACTTTGCAAATCTCACTTCCAAGTCAATCAATTATAACACATTTTATGAAACATAGCACAATGTTTAATAAATGGCATCACTGATTTGTAAAAATTATTTCTCATAGGTGATATATTTGCTTTCGGGTACAGATATTTGTATCATAGCATTTATTCAACATATTTTTCTATCGTAGAATATACTTAAGTAAATGTTAACATCAAGTTCATCCTCTGTCATCTGTAATCAGGTATTTTCTGAGAAGTGGAAAAAACACCAGAATCTGACAACTGTTGCTGGCAGTTTTGAGGTCATCGCTCTGGAAAAAATGTGTTCTTGTCAGTTTATTTTTATCTTGACAGTCCCCATGTGTGTAGTCCCACCCTGGGGTGTGTACTCAGGGAAACTCACTCGTAAAACCCAGGACACACAGGTAAGAATGCTCCGGCCAATAATGCTCCAAAAAACAAAATGCCTGGTGAAAACATACATCATATCAGCCCAAAGGGACAAATACATTGAGGAATATGCAAGTGATTTACTGCAGTCTGTCTGTTGGTGAACAAACAAGAGCTATGCAGAGCATTAGGAGCAGAGCGGTATCATTTTGCAATCAAAAACACAAAACAAACTATCCTTTTGTGCTATATTTAAAATGTAAAAATTGTACATACATACACACACACAAATATTACCAGATGATAGCTATGATATGGAAGACACATATTTACAAAAATGACACAGAAAAGATCCAAAATTCTGTGTGTGTTGTTTTCATACGTTGGGAAGTTCTGGGCCAGATGAGAAACAAAGCATGAGTTGATACTATTTTTGTGAATATGCTGTTTTTTTTCAGTGTGGATTTCACAGGGCTTTTTTTCTTGCTAATTGTACTAATTTTTTAATAATATGAATTGGCTTTTGGGGAGAACCTTCAGCATTATATGCACATATGTTTGTGTTATTCACAGTTTATATATGTATGTAAATACACACACATAGAGAGAGAGTAGAGTTTTCTGGAAGAGAAAGATAGAGATCTGTGTCTTGAACTGTGAGTCAAGGAAGGATTTCAGAGAAAACATCAAGAACGAGGATTTTCACGCTCGCTTCTGTGTTAATAATGCAAAATCAATTTTTCTTGTTAACTTCTTGAAGCATAGGAGAAAAATTGAAGAACTTGAAAATCGTTCTCAATTTGCAAGCAATTAATTTGCAACTTTGAAAACAACAGGATAAACATTTCAGTTTTACTGTACTACCGTTTTACTACATTGACAATGTGTCTATTTTAATTTGGCAGGAGCACGTTGCATCACAGAAACCGAATCATGCGTAGTTCTCAAAAAAGGCAATAAGATATTAAGATATCATTCTACAATTTTGCACATAGAAAAATTAAACTTGAAATTTAGACGTTATCGATTGGTCGGTGCTGAGGTTCAAGGCAGGCCTTTTTTAGGGGCTCTTGAACCAAAAATACCATCTGCAAGTTTCCTGTGTCACCCGCTATGTTTACGGCAAGAGCTGGTCATCTTCCTGTGCGGTGGTCACCCTCTAAACTCTGCAAACTGAAACTGGAACCATGGTTACCACATCCTGTTCATTTTCCAATTTAGCTCAACCCCTGTGTCCTGCCCCATAGAAGTGGCACCATGGCCCCCAAACTCATCACCCTCCTGTGTCTGGGTAAGTCCTGGAAGGGAAAGGCAGACAGAGTTGGGATGGAAAATGCTCTCTTGAAGACCTGGCCTCTCCACAACCTGGGGCTGCAGGTGGGAAGCAGGCTCATGCACCCTCTGAATCCAGGCTGAGCGGACAAACCCAGTTACAAGGAGGGCAGGATTCACGTGAAGACAAGCGCTCTCGCGCTCTCTCTCTCTCTCTCTTTTTTTGGCCCAGGATTCTGTCTGAACCAGAAGATCTGCACACATGTGGGTGAGTCCTGTCTCAGTCCCAGGATGCTCTGTTGGCCAAACACAAATGATTCTCCAGGCAGGGAGGGAGGACACGAAGTCAGGCTGATGCAGATGACATGGGGAAGGCTTTGCATTGAGCACTGGGATCACGGGAAGGGGGTCCTCTGGAGACCCCAATTTCCATTTTGTTCTAGAAACCCTCCATAGGCAGCCCCTCGGGCTCATCCAATCTTCTGAAGGAGCCTGCGATGCTCAGAATCCGGCGTGTCTAGGGTTGGGTAGGAGTACTCTCTGCCGGGAGGAGGGGGACCCATGCCAGGCACTTGTGTTGGGAATTGTTAAATGAATTGATATATTTTCTGTATTATTTGAATCTGGTAGATTTCCTCCTTCTCCTCCATGTATAGATTTCTTGTTGTACACAAGAACTAGGAGCAACTTGGCTCAATATTGTATCATCATGCTTAGTAAAATGCTGTTCTGGGGAGACCTGCCATGTCCGCTCTGGGTGGGCTGTGTCCCTGGCTCACTACAGGTATCCCAGGGCATCAGGGGACCCCATGTGACGCGGCAAATCAGAACAATGTGAAGAAGGAAAAGCCCGCAGGGACAGTGGGAGAGAGCGGGCTCCACATTTCCCTCTCTAGGTTGTGCCTCCTTCTCTTCCAGGTGCTCAGGACGAACTCTCCCTGTCAGCCTGGCCGAGCCCTCTGGTTCCCCTAGGAGGACGTGTGACTCTCTCCTGTCATTCCCGTCTTCAGTTTGTCATGTTCACAATATTCCAAACAAGTGGGAGCCAAATCCGTGAGTCGTACACTGGCCTTTCCAACCACGTCACCATCAACGCTGTGACCCCAGGACACGCAGGGACCTACAAGTGTGCTGGAATTTACAAGCACACCTCAAAGCAGTCAGCTGGGAGCAAATCTCTGAACATCATCGTCACAGGTAGGAGAAGTCCAGCCCCCCCCATGTCCACCAGATGGCCCTTCCCAGGGTCCACACCCAGTGAAGCCAGAGTCATTGTGGGATTGCTAGTCATGCAGTAACTGTGGACACAGAAGCCGTCCTGAGAATTTAAAGAGAGGGTATTTCCTGTGAGGAATCAGGTACCCAGGTGGAGGAGGAGGAGGGAGGAAGCCGAGGCTGAGCAGTGGGAGAATCTGCCTGTGGAGTAGCAGACACAGGATGCTGGTATCAACTCCAGCAGGGTGGGTCCAGGGGGGAGCCATGTTGCCTGACCCCAGAACCAGTGTTTCCCTCAGGGAAGTCATTACCCTGCCTTGAAGGAGCCAGAGCCTTGGGGAAGTGACACTTCCCTTGGGAGATGAGTCCAGTGACTCAGTGGGACATGGATTGGGAAATGCACCCATTCCTCTCGTCCTCCTTCCCGGTCTCCTGACACTCATCCTTTCTCTCTCATGGATGTGCAGAGTGTCTCAAGGGAGTTAGAGACTCATCCTGTACAGTCAGGAAGGGAAAGTGTGGAGTGAGTCTCACATTCAAGGAGCTCAGAAGGAACAGAGAAGAGGTTGAGTCTTTCCACCAAGAGAGGGGGAAGCAGGTTGGTGTGAGGTAGGGAGATCCAGGCTATGAAACTCCTGGAGGATCTGAGTGGAGACTGGGACTGTGAGGAGCTGCTCAGCAAAAGAGTTTACCATGTTCTTCTGCCTAAATAGGGAAAAGGAGTTACTTCCACCCTCCCCAACAAGTAGTCACATCTACCCTCTTGGGTTCTGGGGCAAAAACCAGTTGTTTCCTTCAGTGTGAGCCTGTGAGGTTTCTTCTGATCCTCCAGAGATTTTTGTATTTTTCAACACACAGAATTGAAAAATAGTGAGGCTCATAACCTCACAGTCCCATGCCAGGGAGCCTAAGTCCAGCACCATGTTTTCTGAAGGTTCTCAAAGCACAGAGTAATTCCCATTTTCCTGGAGAACCACACATCTCCTATGGCTTCAAGTCAGACAATGGGGATCCACGCAGAGAGAACATGCACGCACACCAACAGCAAGGATGCTGATGGGCTTTGAGGGTGACGAGGGAGAGCTTCACCCTGAGGTCTCAGGCGAGGGGTAAGGAAGGAGACTCATGTGAACTCCTCTGTCTCTGCTCCCAGGCTTGTTCACAAAACCCTCCATCTCAGCGCACCCAAGCTCCCTGGTGCATGCAGGAGCCAGGGTGAGACTGTGCTGTCACTCAGAACTGGCATTTGATGAATTTATCTTATACAAAGAGGGGAACACACAGCATTCCCAGCAGTATGGTAAGATGATCCAGGCTGGGCACCACTTCTCCAAGGCTGTCTTCTCCATGGGTCCTATAACGCCTGCCCACGCAGGAGCCTACAGATGCTGTGGTTCTTTCAATCACTCCTGCTACATGTGGTCGGCTCCCAGTGACCCCCTGGACATTGTGATCACGGGTGAGTGTGGCTGGACCGTCCGTGGTCTTTTGGTGCCCTGGAAACTCCTCGGGGTGATGTGGTTGTTGATCAAACCGCCAGTAAAGGAAGAAAAATGCCAGAACACAGAAACACCAAGTATTATTAGAGGACCAGGGGAGGGGATGAAGGAAAGAGGGAGAAACAGAGAACTTGTGATAGTTAAAAAGAAAACAAGTTACAACCACACCTCAGTGTGGCAGAGACACTTTGCCACTGGCAGAGACTGTGACAGAGAATGTGAAACATACTGAGAGAGATTCGCAAACCTTGACAAGGGGCTGCTTTCCCTCAGCTCAGGCACTGAGTTGCCTTTTGGTGTTGGTTCCCCACGTGGGACCTGCAGCCCCGTTCCTCTGCCATGAGACGCAGGGACACACCACAAACTCCCACCTTCACCGCCCACTAGCGAAGCTCCTGGAGGATCTGAGTGGAGATTGGGACTTTGAGGTGTTTCTCCATAAAGGAGTTTAGCATGTCCTTCTGCCCAAAGAGGAAGCAGAGGCCACTTCCAACCTCTCCTACAAGTAGTCACGTCTAGCACCTCGGGGTGTGGGACCACGGCTACTGGTGCTGCAGTGTTCGTCTGTGAGGGTATTTCAGATTCTATGGAGATTCTTTCACTTTTCAACACACAGCATTGGGACTCTAACCTCATAGCTCCAGGTCGGGGAATCTAAGTCAGCACCATGTTTCCTGAGGGTTTCCAAGCAGAGAGTTATTTTCATGTTCCAGGAGGACCCCACATCTCATATGCTGTCTGGGCACAGTAAGCCTTAAAGATAGAGTCAAAAGCAAGGGAGAAGCAATGGAAAGAGGAGGCTTTAAAAAGGCACGCACACTCATCGAATCAGGATCATAGAGAGAACACAGATTGAGACAGCACTAGCGGACGTATGGAGTTTGCTCCTAACATAAGAAAATATATTTTTTTCCCAACACTAAGAGTAGTGTGGAGAAGGCTTTTGTTGTAAATGCCTTATGATGACTCAGGGGGATGTGGGTGGCCCAAGTGGACATCCAGGGACTTTAGAATGAGTTTGGCCTTCACTGCTTTGGTGACATCCTTGTCCACTATTCCTAGGCTCACACCCACAAGATTACACAGTAGGGAATCTCATCAGGATGGGCATGGCCATCTCGGTCCTGGTGGCCCTTGGATTCCTGATACTGGAGTCTGGCATGGTCAGAAAAAAAAAAAAAAAACCCAAAATGTAGGAGGAAGAGGAACATGAGAGAAAACCATGCACGATTTAGAACAATAGAGGGTTGGCATCAAATCTCCTGATCCCAGAAGGCTTTGGAAGGAAATTGCCATCGTATATGGGGTGAATTGTCTACTGAGAATATGGTGCAAAATAAGTAACCAAAGTCTCTTTTTCTTACAGGAAAATACAAAAAGCCCTCTCTCATCACCCGAGAGAACGCCGTGGTGGGTCCAGGAGATATAGTGACCTTGTTCTGCAGCTCAAGGATCCCATTTGACAAGTATCATCTATCCAGGAAGCAGGAGGCCCATGGTCACTGGCTCAGTGGAGGGCAGAGCCACAATGGAATATTCCAGGTCGACCTTCCTCTGTGCTTTGTGTCCCCAACCTCTGTTGGGAGCTACAGATGCTACGATGCTTTCAATGAGTCTCCCTATGAATGGTCAGCCCCCAGTGACCCACTGCACGTTCCTGTCACAGGTGAGGAACCCACGCCTGCTGCATGTTCTGGTGCCAGCTACACCCTGGAGCTCTATCTGAGGGGCGTCCTGCTGGAGATCAGGAGATTTGAGGGGTTCTGAACAAAATGAAGCAGTGAGAAATACAATGAGAAAAAGAGAGGCTGAGAATGACCAGTGCAATCAGGGTACAGGATTGGAGACAGGGCACCTCCACCCTCTTCTCCACATCCTATGTAGAGGCTCACTTTGGGGTCCTATGTGTTCAGGTGAATGAATAATTGCATCAGGAGAAACACAGGAGGAGGTGAGGCCAGATAAGGTTTGGGGACATCAGAGGTTGCACCAGCCCTTTGCCCTTATTCATTTTCCAGGAGCTCCTCCTGACCTCTCAGCCCCAGAGAGATTTCCCCTTTGGTGAATGGAGATATTTATGACCCCGTTGTAGATAAGGTCTCTTGACATCAACGGGCATCTCTGAGCCCTCTGTCCCCTTTCACGTCTAGGGGAGAAAGTCTGTTCTCAAAGGATTCTGACAAGAGACCTCAGGACCCGCATTAGTCATTAGGTGAATGACAGAGTAGGCTGTGGGCAAGAGACAGACACACCACATAGAATGGTTCTGCTTCAGTGTGGTGAGGAATGACCCTTGTACACCCATTCTCTGTCTTTTTTCCTAGGAATCTCTGAGAGTGCTTGCCCGACACCCATGGAATCAAGCCCTGAAACTGGTGAGCAGAGAATTCTTCACCTAGTTTGTGAATTCCTGGGGAGACAGAAGTCTCCTTCTCCACCTGAAATCCTTTTTTTTTTTTTTTTTGAGATGGAGTCTTGCTCTGTCACCCAGGCTGGACTGCAGTGGCGCCATCTTGGCTCACTGCAAGCACTGCCTCCCGGGTTCCCGCCATTCTCCTGCCTCAGCCTCCCGAGTAGCTGGGACTACAGGCGCCCGCCACCCCGCCCAGCTAGTTTTTTGTATTTTTAGTAGAGACGGGGTTTCACCGTGTTAGCCAGGATGGTCTCGATCTCCTGACCTCGTGATCTGCCCGTCTCGGCCTCCCAAAGGGCTGGGATTACAGGCGTGAGCCACTGCGTCCGGCCTCCACCTGAAATCTTTATGGAAGTGGCTGTTTCCTGAGCAGCTGGAGGGGAACTTGGAATTAAGGGAGGGGGGTCCAAGTCCCCAGCACTGCGGTCATTGGTGCTGGTTGGGTGGTCGGTGAGAAAGGAAATTCTTGAAGGGAGCTGGCCGAGCTGAGGAAGGAGAGAAGAGTAAAGTCCATCTCTCGCCCCTGTCCAGGGTGCTGATCCTACAGGCTTGCAAAGAGGCAACGGAGGAACAAATGGAATCGACCCCACTATAGGAGGAGGAGAGAGCGTTTGGGGCTCAGGATGGTTGAGGCGTTCCCTGAGAATCATGAGCTTTAGTTGAGCTGATCCAGACACTCTTTAGCTTGAGCACATGGACACAATTCTATCCACATTTGGGAATTCATTCTCTTACATATCCAAGGCAGCCTTGTATCCAGAAAACCAAAGGGATCCATCAGTGCTGAACTTCGGTGCCAGTGTCTCTCTGGGAAAGGAGGTGCAGAAATGCACCCATCTGGGAACGTCAGTCCACTAGGGATATATCCAGTCTATGCAAGTAACGGTGGCCATTGTGTGGACGAGACCAAGAAAGAGAAAGCTTTGTCCCAATTTTCAGGAACACCACGTTCTGAGCCTGGTCCTGTCATTTTCCAAAACATCTTTTAAATGAACTCGTATACAATATTCTCTATTTTCTTCCCCAAAGAGCTGGTGTTCTGGCATGACTTTTGTAAAATTGATAGAGTGTAATATATATATATATAGTGTGTGTGTATATATTACATATATATGTATATATATTACATAATATATATATTTGCATTTTCTCCATGTATCCGCCTAAGTATTTGCTTTTATCATTTATCCTTTTCAGTTGCTTCTTGTCAGCCTCCCTATCTTGAATGCAAACTAATTGCTTATACTAATTGTAGTATTCTTGGATCCTAGAGACAAAAATGCTTAATGTGTTGCAGATACTATTCCATTTATTTGATTAAAACAGGTCGATCAGGTTAATAGATTAACAAAATGGGATGGAAATGCATAATTATGAGCCAGAGATGAGAAAGTATTGTCTGGGGTGAAGCAAAGGAAGGGTAACTGGCAACTCCAGTCTGTTCTCTTGTATTTTCCTGCTATTCAGAAAACCTGTAGCTCCAAATTCTCTTCTCTGCGTCTAAATTTTATGAATGGTGCAATATTGGGCATGCTTCTCTCAAGTAATTAGCTGATTTTAGAGACACATTGAGTATCAGAGAATAGCATGATCACTCCTATGTTTCCTCACATTCCCCCTCTTTCTGTGGTTCTCAGGGGCAGCTCATATCCTGAGATCATTACAGAACCCATCAGAATGCAAAGCTGCTCAATACAGAGATGTTCTCAGCTATGGATGAGGCTGAGAGGCTATGACCACTCAGGGGGATGTGGGTGACCAGAGTGGACATCCAGGGACTTTAGGATGAGTTTGGCCTTCACACCTTTGGTGACATCTTTGTCCACTATTCCTAGGCTCACACCCCCAGGATTACACAGCAGGGAATCTTATCAGGATGGGTGTGGCCGTCTTGGTCCTGGTGGTCATTGGAGTCCTGCTACTGGAGTCTTGCATCGTCAGAAAAAAAAAACCCAAACGCAAGAAGAAGAAGAACACAAAAGAAAACCATTCACCATTTAGAACAATAGAGGCTTGGAATCCAATCTCCTAATCCCAGAGGCTTTGGAAGGAAATTGTCAGAAATTGTCATCGTATGCTGGGTGAACTGTTTGCTGAGAATATGGAGTGAAAGAAATGGCCTCAGGTTTGAGATCTCTAGTTCGAAACTCTTCCTCAATTCAATTCTGATGTCTTCCCTTCCCACTGTCACTGACTTTCCTTGACTTCCCTCTCCGATTTGCTTACCTTATAAAATGAAGGTACGTCACTTGCGGCAGGTGTGGACCCACACAGATATAAACTCCATGCCCTGGTCTTCTTGTAATGCACTTTTATTATTATTATTATTTTTATTTTTAGATAGAGTCTCCCTCTGTCCCCCAGGCAGGACTGCAGTGGCGTGGTCTCGGCTCACTGCAACCTCCGCCTCCCGGGTTCAAGCGATTCTCCTGCCTCGGCCTCTGAAGTATCTGGGATTACAGGCTTGTGTCACCACGCCTGGCTAATTTTTTTGTATTTTTAGTAGAGATGGGGTTTCACCCTGTTAGCCAGGATGGTCTCAATCTCCTGATCTCGTGATCCGCCGGCCTCGGCCTCCCAAAGTGCTGGGATTCCAGGCTTGAGCCACCGCACCGGGCCTCATTTTTACAAACTTTTCGTTAAGATATTCCCTCATCTGTGCTACTGAGCTCTGTCTCGTCAGCTCAAGACGCAGAATATGGTTCACATGATGGAGTAAGTGAGTGAAAATAAGTTTGGAACTAAGTAGTCCACAATAATTGCTAAAACGCTCTTGGGAATCCTCCAACGCTTCTCTCTCCATCAGCTGACACTTGGCACAGTTTCTTCAGAAATACCATAAGTTTCTTTTTTTTTAATTATTATTATTATACTTTAAGTTCTAGGGTACATGTGCACAACGTGCAGATTTGTTACATATGTATACATGTGCCATGTTGGTGTGCTGCACCCATTAACTTGTCATTTACATTAGGTATATCTCCTAATGCTATCCCTCCCCCCTCCCTCCACCCCACAACAGGCCCCGGTGTGTGATGTTCCCCGCCCTGTGTCCAAGTGATCTCATTGTTCAATTCCCACCTGTGAGTGAGAACATGCGGTATTTGGTTTTCTGTTCTTGTGATAGTTTGCTGAGAATGATGGTTTCCAGCTGCATCCATGTCCCTATAAAGGACACGAACTCATCCTTTTTTATGGCTGCATAGTATTCCCTGGTGTATATGTGCCACATTTTCTTAATCCAGTCTGTCACTGATGGACATTTGGGTTGATTCCAAGTCTTTGCTATTGTGAATAGTGCCGCAATGAACATACGTGTGCATGTGTCTTTACAGCAGCATGATTTATAATCCTTTGGGTATATCCCCAGTAGTGGGATGACTGGGTCAAATGGTACAGAAATACCATAAATTTCAATGTCAACTTCTACTTGAGGGTATCCAGAGTGCACTAGCGAACCAATTCTATGAAAAAAAAAAATACTGTTAAAAAACTCTGACTCGTGGCATCTGCCTCTTTATTTGGTGTCAATACTCTATTCATGGCCAACTCCAAAGTGGCAGTGTAAATGACCCTAATGCTGATTTGCAAAGTGGAGAATAGAATTGTCTTTTGCGAGTGAATATAAGCCAGCTGTGGTGCTGAAGGGAGAAGAAACAGAGATCAGACTGTTCCTGTGTTTATGTAGAAAGGGAAGACGTAAGAAATTTCATTCTGACCTGTACCCTGAACAGTTGCTTTGCTTTGTTAATCTGTAACTTTTCCCCAGCCACTTTGACCCAGCTTTGAGCTCACAAAAACATGTGTTGTTTGGGATCAAGGTTTAAGGGATTTAGGGCTGTGCAGGATGTGCCTTGTTAATAAAATGTCTACAAGCAGTATGCTCGGTAAAAGTCATCGCCATTCTCTAGTCTTAGTAAACCAGGGACACAATGCATTGTGGAAGGCTGCAGGGACCTGTGCCTTGGAAAGCCGGGTATTGTTCAAGGTTTCTCCCCATGTGATAGTCAGAAGTATGACCTTGTGGGATGAGAAAGACCTGACCATTCTCCAGCCCGACACCCGTAAAGGGTCTGTGCTGAGGAGGATTAGTAAAAAAGGACGGCCTCTTGCAGTTGAGATAGAGGAAGGCCACTGTCTTCTGCCTGGTCCTGGGAACTGAATGTCTCGGTATAAAACCCGATTGTACATTTGTTCAATTCTGAGACAGGAGAAAAACCGTCCTGTGGCGGGAGGCGAGACATGTTGGCAGCAATGCTGCTTTGTTATTCTTTACTCCACTGAGATGTTTGGGCGGAGAGAAACATAAATCTGGCCGACGTGCACATCCAGGCATAGTACCTCCCCTTGAACTTAATTATGACACAGATTCTTTTGCTCACATGTTTTCTTGCTGACCTTCTTCCTATTATTACCTTGCTTTTCTGCTGCATTCCTCTTGCTGAGATAGTGAAAATAATAATCAATAAAAACTGAGGGAACTCAGAGACCGGTGCCAGTGCAGGTCCTTGGTATGCTGAGTGCCGGTCTCCTGGGCCCACTGTTATTTCTCTACACTTTGTCTCTGTGTCTTATTTCTTTTCTCAGTCTCTCGTCCCACCTGATGAGATATACTCACAGGTGTGGAGGGGCAGGCCACCCCTTCAAGGTGCACCTCACCGATAACATGTTTCTTCTATTTAATAGAATAGAATCATTTACACTTACACAATAAGATCATTTACACTTCAGTGTGGTGCTACCGTTTCAATAAAATTTTGTAACAAATTCTAATTCACTTTCCCTAGAGGCAAAAAGAAAACAATGGCGATTATCCACCGTGGAAGAAATTTTAAGTATGTTAGAACTCCTACAGATGAATGTGTCCTCAATGCCTCCTCCTGACCTCTCAGCTGTGTCCTGACTAATGATATATTTTTAAACTCCAGTTCATCCTTTTGACAGTGATTGAAATGGACAAAACAATAGAAAATAGAGTTGATATGTGTGATCACCTTCAATGACACAGATTAACAGTGAAAACCACAGACAAAGATGTGTGATACTTTTATCTAGGTGATAGAACATGGACCTGTAAATGCAGCACTTTGGGAGGAAGAGGCGGGTGATCACCTGAGGTCAGGAGTTTGAGACCAGCCTGCACAACATGGCAGAACCCCGTCTCTACTAAAGATACAAAAAATTAGCTGGGTGTAGTGGCGCGAGCCTGTAATACCAGCTACTTGGGAGGCTGAGGCAGGAGAATAGCTTGAACCTGGGAGGCAGAGGTTGTGATGAGCTGAGATCGTGCCATGCCACTCCAGCCAGGAGACTCCATCTTAAAAAAAGAAAACAAACAAACAAAAAACAAAAACAAAACAAAACAAAAAACATGGTGTATTAGTTCATTTTTACATTGCCATAAAGAACTACCTGAGACTGAGACTGGGTAATTTACGAAGAAGAGAGGTTTAATTGACTCACAGTTCCACAGACTTAACAGGAAGGATGCCTGGGAGGCCTCAGGAAACTTACTGTCATGGCGGAAGTTGAAGGGGAAGCGGAGATCTTCTTCTCATTGTTGCAGGACAAAGAGAGAACCAGGGGAGACATGTCACACTTTCAAACCACCAGCTCTTGTGAGAACTCACGATCACGAGAACAGCAAGGGAGAAATCTGCCCCCAGGATCCAATCATCTTTCATCCGGCCCTCCTCCAATACATGGGAAAAATTTGAGATGAGATTTGGGAGGGGACATAGCCAAATCATATCATTTGGCCCCTTGCCCCTCCCAAATCTCATGTCCTTCTCACATTTCAAAACCAATCATGCCTTCCCAACAGTTCCCCGAAGTCTCAGCTCATTTCAGCATGAACTCACAACTCCAAGTCCAAAGTCTCCTCTGAGACAAAGCAAGTCTCTTCCCCGTATGAGCCTGTAAAATTATAAACATGTTAGCTACTTCCAAGATACAATAGAAGTACAGACACTGGGCAAATGTTCCCATTCCAAGTGGGAGAAATTGTCCAAGGCAAAGGGGCCACAGGCCATGTGGCGATGGGTTTGTAGGTGCAGCAAACCACCATGGCATATGTTTAGCTGTGTCACAAACCTGCATGTCCTGGCCATGTACCCTGGAACTTAAAATAAAACAAAATATCTTTGATTATAAAAAGATATGATGGTGGCCCAGGGAATCCCAGGGATACCATCCCCGAACCCCACAACCCAGAACCCCAGTGTCACGGGGTTGCTGGGACAGCACTGGCACTGCCTGCCTCAAAACTTTTTGTGAAATGAGACATTAAATGTCTTTATTGTTTTAAGAAAAGGGGAGAATGACGATGATTGTAACAAATACTTTCAAGCTTTATTGACATGTACAAATTGTACATATTTGGTGGTTGGAATATGACGTTTTGATGTATGTGAAATAATTACCATAATCGAACTAACAAAAAAGCATCTTTCCCCTCACAGGCTTATCATTTTTGTCTTCATTTTTTTTAACATGGTGACAACATGTAAGACATACCCTCCTAGCAAATTTCATGAATGCAATACAGTCTTTTTACACTCTAGTCAGGCGGGTTTTGAGCGTGGGAAATGAGGACATGTTGGTCAAAGGCTACAAAGTTTGGTTATGCGGGATGAAAATGTTCTAGAGATCTAAAGTACGGCGTGGTGACGATAGGTCACAGAGCTTCTGACGGAAGAGGCTATTTTGTGTGCAGATTTTGCCTTCCTCCAAGATGGCAAAACTGCAGAAGAAATTGTCCAGTGGGCAGAAGAAACTGGAGGTTTATTGGGATGTGTTGACTTCCCTCCATCAATTGAAGATAAGAGATGACCAGAATTCAAGGTGCTGCCTAATTCATGTTAGTATTGAGGAAGGAGCTCATTCCTCTTAACAATGAGGATTAATCAGAATT
>NW_022320576.1:0-4137 GCF_002776525.5 Piliocolobus tephrosceles
TGGTCTCGATCTCCTGACCTCGTGATCCGCCCGTCTCGGCCTCCCAAAGTGCTGGGATTACAGGCTTGAGCCACCGCGCCCGGCCCCGCTTTTGCTTTTTTATGGAGGCTTCATTACCTAGACATGATTGGTTAAACCATTGGCCATTGGTGATCAAGTCAATCTTCAGCCACTCTCCCCTTCCAGGAGGTTGGGGGTGGGTCTCAAAGTTCCAGTTCCCTATTTAGTTGCTCAGCCCCCAAGCTGAAGCTATCTGGAGGCCCCCAGCCACCAGTCGTCTGATTAACAAGCAAAATACACTCTTATCATTCTGGATATTCCAAGGGTTTTTGGAGCCACTTGTCCGGAAACTGGGACAAAACCAAATATATATATTCCACAATATCACTCAGCTCCATCACCGTCAACGGCATGTTGTTGAGGCTGGGCGCAGTGCCTCACCCCTGTAATCCTGGCACTTTGGGAGGCTGAGATGGGAGAATCGCTTGATCCCAGGAGTTTGAGACAAGCCTGGGCAACTTGGCAAAACTCTGTCTCTACAAAAATTAGCTGGGGTGTGATGACTTGCACCTGTAGCAGCAGCTACTCAGGAGGCTGAGATGGGAGGATCAACTGAGCCTGGGAGGTCAAGGCTGCAGTGAGCTGTGGTCATGCCACTGCACCCAAGCCTGGGCGAAAGAGTAAAACCCTGTCTCAAAAAAAAAAAAAGTAATTTTGTCTAGAATTGTGCCATCAGATAAGGCCGAAATAGTCACATGGTTATTGAGCACTTGAGGTTAATGAGGCCAGGTGCAGTGGTCATGCCTGTAATCTCAGCATTTTGGGACACTGAAGCAGAAGGATTTTTTGAGCCCAGGAGATGGAGGCTGCAGTGAGCTATGATTGTACCACTGCCTTCCAGCCTCAGCGACAGAGCAATACCCTGTTTCAAAACAACAACAACAACAACAACAACAACAACAAAAGCTATGGGGCTAATAAGACTGAGGAACTGAATTTTAAAATTTATTCATTTTAGTTAATTTAACATTTAAATTAGATACACACCCACTGTGTACCCACAAAAATAAAAAATAAAAATTTAACACACACACAATAAAATAGATAATTCAATTATTGGAAAACTTTAAAAGTATATTTGGAACGACTTACGAATTTGTTGTTGTTTGTTTGTTTATTTATTTATAGAGACAGAATCTTTCTTTGCTGCCCAGGCTGGAGTATGGTGGCACAATCATAGCTCACTGCAGCCTGGAACCTCTGGCCATAAGCCATCTCTCCCCTCCTCAGCCTCCTGAGTAGCTGGGACCACAGGGGAGCACCATGATGACTAGCTAATTTTGTTTAGTTTTTGTAGAGACAGGGTCTCACTACGTTGCCCAGGCTAGTCTGGAACTCCTGGCCTTGAGCGATCCTCCCTCCTTGGCCTCCCAAAGTACTGGGATTACAGGCATAAGCCACTGTGCCTGGTCACTTGTGAATATTTTTGTTTTGTTTTTTGAGACAGAGTTTTGCTCTTGTTGCCCAGGCCAGAGTGCAATGGTGTGTTCTTGGCTCACTGCAACCTCCACCTCCTGGGTTTAAGTGATTCTCCCGCCTTAACTTCCCAGGCACACACCACCACACCCGGCTAACTTTTTGTATTTTTAGTAGGCACGGGGTTTCTCCATGTTGGCCAGGCTGGTCTAAAACTCCTGACCTCAGGTGATCCACCCACCTCGGCCTGCCAAAGTGCTGGGATTCCAGGCGTGTGCCACCATGCCAGGAATGTTAACCGATGTTTTCAACTAAATTTTGTGAACGATATCTGAGTACAAATAAAGTACTTCTGATGAAAATTTAGCTTTCAAAATTGAGATTTGCTGTCAGTGTAAAACACATCTGGCAGAAAAAAAAAAAAGAATACACATCTGATTTCACAGTCTTATTACCACAAAAACAATGCCAAATATCTAGGTAATTTAAAAAATTAATTACATGTTGAAATAAGAATGTTTGGTTATGTAGTTCAAACAAAGTATGTTATTAAAGTTAATGTAACTTATTTCTTTTCCTTTTTGTGTCATCTGTCTGCAACGTCTCATGTTACATCTCCTCCCTGTCTTCCACTTGGGTTGGAAATTGAGGCTGCTGTTCTGTGTCAAAGTGATTTAGTCTCTCAGGCATTAAGATGCTTCATTCTTAATGATGTAATTTGAACTGCAAAATTATTTCGCCTAGTGACAAGGATGTCCGCACTTCATTGGCCATGGAGACTAAAGCCTGCCTCCCACACAGAGCCATTGGCTAGCTGCGCCATCTCTCCAAAGCAACCTCGGGCTGTGCTCCCACCCACTTCAACTACCTCCAGCTGTGCCATTTACCTGCATCCCCGTCAGGCTATGTCCGACCGGCCCCTTCCTTGCACTGGACAATGGGGACTTCTGCTGATTTACAAATCAGGCAGCCTCATATTGACCTGGGAGACCAGAGCCTGTTTCTTATATTCAGCCATTAGCTAACTGCACCTTCAGTCCACAGCTTCTCAAGCTAGGCTTTGGCTGCCTCACTTCACATGGCAACGGGGTTAGTTACTACCTAGTAACAGTTTACCATTACTGCCATAGACTGAAGAGACAAACGCCCAACTTCTTGTGCATTCATTGGCTAACTATTTGCAGCAACTCAGGTCCTTTCCACTCTGCACATAGCAACAGGGGCTTCTCCCTAGAAACGGCTGCTTCATCCCATTGGCCACCAGAAACCAGATCCCACCTCCCCGATGCAGCCATTGGTCAGCTGCACCATCTATCTGCAATCCCCCCGATTTGTTCTAGACAAGAAATCTCAAACTGCTGGTTTCTATGAACTCTGCTGCCACCACTGCTCATCTGGCTGGACCTCGAACTTGGTCATCTGTTATCTAATCCACCGTCAATAATTCCCTTGTAAAAATCTAAAATCTGGGCCCCTGTTAACATTTTCACCACTTCTGGACCAACTTCAAACCCTTTTTTTTTTTTGAGACAGTCTCGCGCTTTCTATCGCCCAGGCTGGTGTGCAGTGGCGCTATCTCGGCTCACTGCAACCTCTGCCTCCTGGGTTCAAGCGATTCTCCTGCCTCAGCCTCCCAAGTAGCTGGGATTACAGGTGTGAGCCACCACATCCAGCTGATTTTTGTAGTTTTGGTAGAGACGGGGTTTCACCATGTTGGCCAGGCTGGTCTTGAACTCCTAATCTCAGGTGATCTGCCCACCTCGGCCTCCCAAAGTGCTGGGATTACAGGCGTAAGCCACCACGCCCGGCTTCCCAGCAGTATTAATTTAGTCTGACCTCAATCTAGTGCTCTGATAACTCTTCCACCATCAATGCCTTTCTGGTATAGCTTAGCATTCAGCCTTTGACTAACTATTCCCCCAGCAATGCCCCGATGACCTGGAGCCTGAATCAGGCCTATTCATTTTTCCACCGTCAATGCATACTAGGAATGATCTCAAACTTCACCTCTGTAAACTCTACCAACATTAATGACCTTGATAAAGACTACCAAGGTCACATCCCTAGTCCCGAAAGAAATGGGTTTATTAACCTGCTGCAGCAAGGAAGACCACGCCCCACAGGAACTGTGGGGATGTCTCACCTAAGGTAACTTAACTTGTTCCAGTTTGCTCAGGACTTTCCTGCTTTTAGTACTGAATGCCCTTGTCCCAGTAAACCCCATTCCTAGGCAAACAGGGATGGCTGATCACCTTAGTGTCAATGAACAAAGGAAGAAATGGGATTACTATAAGATATAGGAGTGGAGTTTAGGTAAAATTTAAATGAAGCAATGTTTTGACAAGCCCAAAGCAAAGGAGGTTGGTATGGAAAAGGATCAACATTAGGTGCAGACTGTGAAGCGGACCTAAGGTCCTTTTTCTTCAGAAACACAAAAGAAGCTGGGCGTGGTAGCTCACGCCTGTAATCCCAGCACTTTGGGAGGCTGAGACGGGTGGATCACTTGAGGTTAGCAGTTCGAGACCAGCCTGGCCAACATGATGAAACCCAGTCTCTACTAAAAATACAAAAATTAGCTGAGTGTGGTGGCACACGCCTGTAATCCCAGCTACTCGGGAGGCTGAGGCAGGAGAATCACATGAACCCGGGAGGCAGAGGTTG
>NW_022320577.1:0-15551 GCF_002776525.5 Piliocolobus tephrosceles
AATTCTGATTAATCCTCATTGTTAAGAGGAATGAGCTCCTTCCTCAATACTAACATGAATTAGGCAGCACCTTGAATTCTGGTCATCTCTTATCTTCAATTGATGGAGGGAAGTCAACACATCCCAATAAACCTCCAGTTTCTTCTGCCCACTGGACAATTTCTTCTGCAGTTTTGCCATCTTGGAGGAAGGCAAAATCTGCACACAAAATAGCCTCTTCCGTCAGAAGCTCTGTGACCTATCGTCACCACGCCGTACTTTAGATCTCTAGAACATTTTCATCCCGCATAACCAAACTTTGTAGCCTTTGACCAACATGTCCTCATTTCCCACGCTCAAAACCCGCCTGACTAGAGTGTAAAAAGACTGTATTGCATTCATGAAATTTGCTAGGAGGGTATGTCTTACATGTTGTCACCATGTTAAAAAAAATGAAGACAAAAATGATAAGCCTGTGAGGGGAAAGATGCTTTTTTGTTAGTTCGATTATGGTAATTATTTCACATACATCAAAACGTCATATTCCAACCACCAAATATGTACAATTTGTACATGTCAATAAAGCTTGAAAGTATTTGTTACAATCATCGTCATTCTCCCCTTTTCTTAAAACAATAAAGACATTTAATGTCTCATTTCACAAAAAGTTTTGAGGCAGGCAGTGCCAGTGCTGTCCCAGCAACCCCGTGACACTGGGGTTCTGGGTTGTGGGGTTCGGGGATGGTATCCCTGGGATTCCCTGGGCCACCATCATATCTTTTTATAATCAAAGATATTTTGTTTTATTTTAAGTTCCAGGGTACATGGCCAGGACATGCAGGTTTGTGACACAGCTAAACATATGCCATGGTGGTTTGCTGCACCTACAAACCCATCGCCACATGGCCTGTGGCCCCTTTGCCTTGGACAATTTCTCCCACTTGGAATGGGAACATTTGCCCAGTGTCTGTACTTCTATTGTATCTTGGAAGTAGCTAACATGTTTATAATTTTACAGGCTCATACGGGGAAGAGACTTGCTTTGTCTCAGAGGAGACTTTGGACTTGGAGTTGTGAGTTCATGCTGAAATGAGCTGAGACTTCGGGGAACTGTTGGGAAGGCATGATTGGTTTTGAAATGTGAGAAGGACATGAGATTTGGGAGGGGCAAGGGGCCAAATGATATGATTTGGCTATGTCCCCTCCCAAATCTCATCTCAAATTTTTCCCATGTATTGGAGGAGGGCCGGATGAAAGATGATTGGATCCTGGGGGCAGATTTCTCCCTTGCTGTTCTCGTGATCGTGAGTTCTCACAAGAGCTGGTGGTTTGAAAGTGTGACATGTCTCCCCTGGTTCTCTCTTTGTCCTGCAACAATGAGAAGAAGATCTCCGCTTCCCCTTCAACTTCCGCCATGACAGTAAGTTTCCTGAGGCCTCCCAGGCATCCTTCCTGTTAAGTCTGTGGAACTGTGAGTCAATTAAACCTCTCTTCTTCGTAAATTACCCAGTCTCAGTCTCAGGTAGTTCTTTATGGCAATGTAAAAATGAACTAATACACCATGTTTTTTGTTTTGTTTTGTTTTTGTTTTTTGTTTGTTTGTTTTCTTTTTTTAAGATGGAGTCTCCTGGCTGGAGTGGCATGGCACGATCTCAGCTCATCACAACCTCTGCCTCCCAGGTTCAAGCTATTCTCCTGCCTCAGCCTCCCAAGTAGCTGGTATTACAGGCTCGCGCCACTACACCCA
This sequence comes from Piliocolobus tephrosceles, assembly GCF_002776525.5. NCBI lineage: Eukaryota > Metazoa > Chordata > Mammalia > Primates > Cercopithecidae > Piliocolobus > Piliocolobus tephrosceles. The sequence goes on from NW_022320577.1 coordinate 1,727, forward strand.
GCTAATTTTTTGTATCTTTAGTAGAGACGGGGTTCTGCCATGTTGTGCAGGCTGGTCTCAAACTCCTGACCTCAGGTGATCACCCGCCTCTTCCTCCCAAAGTGCTGCATTTACAGGTCCATGTTCTATCACCTAGATAAAAGTATCACACATCTTTGTCTGTGGTTTTCACTGTTAATCTGTGTCATTGAAGGTGATCACACATATCAACTCTATTTTCTATTGTTTTGTCCATTTCAATCACTGTCAAAAGGATGAACTGGAGTTTAAAAATATATCATTAGTCAGGACACAGCTGAGAGGTCAGGAGGAGGCATTGAGGACACATTCATCTGTAGGAGTTCTAACATACTTAAAATTTCTTCCACGGTGGATAATCGCCATTGTTTTCTTTTTGCCTCTAGGGAAAGTGAATTAGAATTTGTTACAAAATTTTATTGAAACGGTAGCACCACACTGAAGTGTAAATGATCTTATTGTGTAAGTGTAAATGATTCTATTCTATTAAATAGAAGAAACATGTTATCGGTGAGGTGCACCTTGAAGGGGTGGCCTGCCCCTCCACACCTGTGAGTATATCTCATCAGGTGGGACGAGAGACTGAGAAAAGAAATAAGACACAGAGACAAAGTGTAGAGAAATAACAGTGGGCCCAGGAGACCGGCACTCAGCATACCAAGGACCTGCACTGGCACCGGTCTCTGAGTTCCCTCAGTTTTTATTGATTATTATTTTCACTATCTCAGCAAGAGGAATGCAGCAGAAAAGCAAGGTAATAATAGGAAGAAGGTCAGCAAGAAAACATGTGAGCAAAAGAATCTGTGTCATAATTAAGTTCAAGGGGAGGTACTATGCCTGGATGTGCACGTCGGCCAGATTTATGTTTCTCTCCGCCCAAACATCTCAGTGGAGTAAAGAATAACAAAGCAGCATTGCTGCCAACATGTCTCGCCTCCCGCCACAGGACGGTTTTTCTCCTGTCTCAGAATTGAACAAATGTACAATCGGGTTTTATACCGAGACATTCAGTTCCCAGGACCAGGCAGAAGACAGTGGCCTTCCTCTATCTCAACTGCAAGAGGCCGTCCTTTTTTACTAATCCTCCTCAGCACAGACCCTTTACGGGTGTCGGGCTGGAGAATGGTCAGGTCTTTCTCATCCCACAAGGTCATACTTCTGACTATCACATGGGGAGAAACCTTGAACAATACCCGGCTTTCCAAGGCACAGGTCCCTGCAGCCTTCCACAATGCATTGTGTCCCTGGTTTACTAAGACTAGAGAATGGCGATGACTTTTACCGAGCATACTGCTTGTAGACATTTTATTAACAAGGCACATCCTGCACAGCCCTAAATCCCTTAAACCTTGATCCCAAACAACACATGTTTTTGTGAGCTCAAAGCTGGGTCAAAGTGGCTGGGGAAAAGTTACAGATTAACAAAGCAAAGCAACTGTTCAGGGTACAGGTCAGAATGAAATTTCTTACGTCTTCCCTTTCTACATAAACACAGGAACAGTCTGATCTCTGTTTCTTCTCCCTTCAGCACCACAGCTGGCTTATATTCACTCGCAAAAGACAATTCTATTCTCCACTTTGCAAATCAGCATTAGGGTCATTTACACTGCCACTTTGGAGTTGGCCATGAATAGAGTATTGACACCAAATAAAGAGGCAGATGCCACGAGTCAGAGTTTTTTAACAGTATTTTTTTTTTTCATAGAATTGGTTCGCTAGTGCACTCTGGATACCCTCAAGTAGAAGTTGACATTGAAATTTATGGTATTTCTGTACCATTTGACCCAGTCATCCCACTACTGGGGATATACCCAAAGGATTATAAATCATGCTGCTGTAAAGACACATGCACACGTATGTTCATTGCGGCACTATTCACAATAGCAAAGACTTGGAATCAACCCAAATGTCCATCAGTGACAGACTGGATTAAGAAAATGTGGCACATATACACCAGGGAATACTATGCAGCCATAAAAAAGGATGAGTTCGTGTCCTTTATAGGGACATGGATGCAGCTGGAAACCATCATTCTCAGCAAACTATCACAAGAACAGAAAACCAAATACCGCATGTTCTCACTCACAGGTGGGAATTGAACAATGAGATCACTTGGACACAGGGCGGGGAACATCACACACCGGGGCCTGTTGTGGGGTGGAGGGAGGGGGGAGGGATAGCATTAGGAGATATACCTAATGTAAATGACAAGTTAATGGGTGCAGCACACCAACATGGCACATGTATACATATGTAACAAATCTGCACGTTGTGCACATGTACCCTAGAACTTAAAGTATAATAATAATAATTAAAAAAAAAGAAACTTATGGTATTTCTGAAGAAACTGTGCCAAGTGTCAGCTGATGGAGAGAGAAGCGTTGGAGGATTCCCAAGAGCGTTTTAGCAATTATTGTGGACTACTTAGTTCCAAACTTATTTTCACTCACTTACTCCATCATGTGAACCATATTCTGCGTCTTGAGCTGACGAGACAGAGCTCAGTAGCACAGATGAGGGAATATCTTAACGAAAAGTTTGTAAAAATGAGGCCCGGTGCGGTGGCTCAAGCCTGGAATCCCAGCACTTTGGGAGGCCGAGGCCGGCGGATCACGAGATCAGGAGATTGAGACCATCCTGGCTAACAGGGTGAAACCCCATCTCTACTAAAAATACAAAAAAATTAGCCAGGCGTGGTGACACAAGCCTGTAATCCCAGATACTTCAGAGGCCGAGGCAGGAGAATCGCTTGAACCCGGGAGGCGGAGGTTGCAGTGAGCCGAGACCACGCCACTGCAGTCCTGCCTGGGGGACAGAGGGAGACTCTATCTAAAAATAAAAATAATAATAATAATAAAAGTGCATTACAAGAAGACCAGGGCATGGAGTTTATATCTGTGTGGGTCCACACCTGCCGCAAGTGACGTACCTTCATTTTATAAGGTAAGCAAATCGGAGAGGGAAGTCAAGGAAAGTCAGTGACAGTGGGAAGGGAAGACATCAGAATTGAATTGAGGAAGAGTTTCGAACTAGAGATCTCAAACCTGAGGCCATTTCTTTCACTCCATATTCTCAGCAAACAGTTCACCCAGCATACGATGACAATTTCTGACAATTTCCTTCCAAAGCCTCTGGGATTAGGAGATTGGATTCCAAGCCTCTATTGTTCTAAATGGTGAATGGTTTTCTTTTGTGTTCTTCTTCTTCTTGCGTTTGGGTTTTTTTTTTCTGACGATGCAAGACTCCAGTAGCAGGACTCCAATGACCACCAGGACCAAGACGGCCACACCCATCCTGATAAGATTCCCTGCTGTGTAATCCTGGGGGTGTGAGCCTAGGAATAGTGGACAAAGATGTCACCAAAGGTGTGAAGGCCAAACTCATCCTAAAGTCCCTGGATGTCCACTCTGGTCACCCACATCCCCCTGAGTGGTCATAGCCTCTCAGCCTCATCCATAGCTGAGAACATCTCTGTATTGAGCAGCTTTGCATTCTGATGGGTTCTGTAATGATCTCAGGATATGAGCTGCCCCTGAGAACCACAGAAAGAGGGGGAATGTGAGGAAACATAGGAGTGATCATGCTATTCTCTGATACTCAATGTGTCTCTAAAATCAGCTAATTACTTGAGAGAAGCATGCCCAATATTGCACCATTCATAAAATTTAGACGCAGAGAAGAGAATTTGGAGCTACAGGTTTTCTGAATAGCAGGAAAATACAAGAGAACAGACTGGAGTTGCCAGTTACCCTTCCTTTGCTTCACCCCAGACAATACTTTCTCATCTCTGGCTCATAATTATGCATTTCCATCCCATTTTGTTAATCTATTAACCTGATCGACCTGTTTTAATCAAATAAATGGAATAGTATCTGCAACACATTAAGCATTTTTGTCTCTAGGATCCAAGAATACTACAATTAGTATAAGCAATTAGTTTGCATTCAAGATAGGGAGGCTGACAAGAAGCAACTGAAAAGGATAAATGATAAAAGCAAATACTTAGGCGGATACATGGAGAAAATGCAAATATATATATTATGTAATATATATACATATATATGTAATATATACACACACACTATATATATATATATTACACTCTATCAATTTTACAAAAGTCATGCCAGAACACCAGCTCTTTGGGGAAGAAAATAGAGAATATTGTATACGAGTTCATTTAAAAGATGTTTTGGAAAATGACAGGACCAGGCTCAGAACGTGGTGTTCCTGAAAATTGGGACAAAGCTTTCTCTTTCTTGGTCTCGTCCACACAATGGCCACCGTTACTTGCATAGACTGGATATATCCCTAGTGGACTGACGTTCCCAGATGGGTGCATTTCTGCACCTCCTTTCCCAGAGAGACACTGGCACCGAAGTTCAGCACTGATGGATCCCTTTGGTTTTCTGGATACAAGGCTGCCTTGGATATGTAAGAGAATGAATTCCCAAATGTGGATAGAATTGTGTCCATGTGCTCAAGCTAAAGAGTGTCTGGATCAGCTCAACTAAAGCTCATGATTCTCAGGGAACGCCTCAACCATCCTGAGCCCCAAACGCTCTCTCCTCCTCCTATAGTGGGGTCGATTCCATTTGTTCCTCCGTTGCCTCTTTGCAAGCCTGTAGGATCAGCACCCTGGACAGGGGCGAGAGATGGACTTTACTCTTCTCTCCTTCCTCAGCTCGGCCAGCTCCCTTCAAGAATTTCCTTTCTCACCGACCACCCAACCAGCACCAATGACCGCAGTGCTGGGGACTTGGACCCCCCTCCCTTAATTCCAAGTTCCCCTCCAGCTGCTCAGGAAACAGCCACTTCCATAAAGATTTCAGGTGGAGGCCGGACGCAGTGGCTCACGCCTGTAATCCCAGCCCTTTGGGAGGCCGAGACGGGCAGATCACGAGGTCAGGAGATCGAGACCATCCTGGCTAACACGGTGAAACCCCGTCTCTACTAAAAATACAAAAAACTAGCTGGGCGGGGTGGCGGGCGCCTGTAGTCCCAGCTACTCGGGAGGCTGAGGCAGGAGAATGGCGGGAACCCGGGAGGCAGTGCTTGCAGTGAGCCAAGATGGCGCCACTGCAGTCCAGCCTGGGTGACAGAGCAAGACTCCATCTCAAAAAAAAAAAAAAAAAGGATTTCAGGTGGAGAAGGAGACTTCTGTCTCCCCAGGAATTCACAAACTAGGTGAAGAATTCTCTGCTCACCAGTTTCAGGGCTTGATTCCATGGGTGTCGGGCAAGCACTCTCAGAGATTCCTAGGAAAAAAGACAGAGAATGGGTGTACAAGGGTCATTCCTCACCACACTGAAGCAGAACCATTCTATGTGGTGTGTCTGTCTCTTGCCCACAGCCTACTCTGTCATTCACCTAATGACTAATGCGGGTCCTGAGGTCTCTTGTCAGAATCCTTTGAGAACAGACTTTCTCCCCTAGACGTGAAAGGGGACAGAGGGCTCAGAGATGCCCGTTGATGTCAAGAGACCTTATCTACAACGGGGTCATAAATATCTCCATTCACCAAAGGGGAAATCTCTCTGGGGCTGAGAGGTCAGGAGGAGCTCCTGGAAAATGAATAAGGGCAAAGGGCTGGTGCAACCTCTGATGTCCCCAAACCTTATCTGGCCTCACCTCCTCCTGTGTTTCTCCTGATGCAATTATTCATTCACCTGAACACATAGGACCCCAAAGTGAGCCTCTACATAGGATGTGGAGAAGAGGGTGGAGGTGCCCTGTCTCCAATCCTGTACCCTGATTGCACTGGTCATTCTCAGCCTCTCTTTTTCTCATTGTATTTCTCACTGCTTCATTTTGTTCAGAACCCCTCAAATCTCCTGATCTCCAGCAGGACGCCCCTCAGATAGAGCTCCAGGGTGTAGCTGGCACCAGAACATGCAGCAGGCGTGGGTTCCTCACCTGTGACAGGAACGTGCAGTGGGTCACTGGGGGCTGACCATTCATAGGGAGACTCATTGAAAGCATCGTAGCATCTGTAGCTCCCAACAGAGGTTGGGGACACAAAGCACAGAGGAAGGTCGACCTGGAATATTCCATTGTGGCTCTGCCCTCCACTGAGCCAGTGACCATGGGCCTCCTGCTTCCTGGATAGATGATACTTGTCAAATGGGATCCTTGAGCTGCAGAACAAGGTCACTATATCTCCTGGACCCACCACGGCGTTCTCTCGGGTGATGAGAGAGGGCTTTTTGTATTTTCCTGTAAGAAAAAGAGACTTTGGTTACTTATTTTGCACCATATTCTCAGTAGACAATTCACCCCATATACGATGGCAATTTCCTTCCAAAGCCTTCTGGGATCAGGAGATTTGATGCCAACCCTCTATTGTTCTAAATCGTGCATGGTTTTCTCTCATGTTCCTCTTCCTCCTACATTTTGGGTTTTTTTTTTTTTTTTCTGACCATGCCAGACTCCAGTATCAGGAATCCAAGGGCCACCAGGACCGAGATGGCCATGCCCATCCTGATGAGATTCCCTACTGTGTAATCTTGTGGGTGTGAGCCTAGGAATAGTGGACAAGGATGTCACCAAAGCAGTGAAGGCCAAACTCATTCTAAAGTCCCTGGATGTCCACTTGGGCCACCCACATCCCCCTGAGTCATCATAAGGCATTTACAACAAAAGCCTTCTCCACACTACTCTTAGTGTTGGGAAAAAAATATATTTTCTTATGTTAGGAGCAAACTCCATACGTCCGCTAGTGCTGTCTCAATCTGTGTTCTCTCTATGATCCTGATTCGATGAGTGTGCGTGCCTTTTTAAAGCCTCCTCTTTCCATTGCTTCTCCCTTGCTTTTGACTCTATCTTTAAGGCTTACTGTGCCCAGACAGCATATGAGATGTGGGGTCCTCCTGGAACATGAAAATAACTCTCTGCTTGGAAACCCTCAGGAAACATGGTGCTGACTTAGATTCCCCGACCTGGAGCTATGAGGTTAGAGTCCCAATGCTGTGTGTTGAAAAGTGAAAGAATCTCCATAGAATCTGAAATACCCTCACAGACGAACACTGCAGCACCAGTAGCCGTGGTCCCACACCCCGAGGTGCTAGACGTGACTACTTGTAGGAGAGGTTGGAAGTGGCCTCTGCTTCCTCTTTGGGCAGAAGGACATGCTAAACTCCTTTATGGAGAAACACCTCAAAGTCCCAATCTCCACTCAGATCCTCCAGGAGCTTCGCTAGTGGGCGGTGAAGGTGGGAGTTTGTGGTGTGTCCCTGCGTCTCATGGCAGAGGAACGGGGCTGCAGGTCCCACGTGGGGAACCAACACCAAAAGGCAACTCAGTGCCTGAGCTGAGGGAAAGCAGCCCCTTGTCAAGGTTTGCGAATCTCTCTCAGTATGTTTCACATTCTCTGTCACAGTCTCTGCCAGTGGCAAAGTGTCTCTGCCACACTGAGGTGTGGTTGTAACTTGTTTTCTTTTTAACTATCACAAGTTCTCTGTTTCTCCCTCTTTCCTTCATCCCCTCCCCTGGTCCTCTAATAATACTTGGTGTTTCTGTGTTCTGGCATTTTTCTTCCTTTACTGGCGGTTTGATCAACAACCACATCACCCCGAGGAGTTTCCAGGGCACCAAAAGACCACGGACGGTCCAGCCACACTCACCCGTGATCACAATGTCCAGGGGGTCACTGGGAGCCGACCACATGTAGCAGGAGTGATTGAAAGAACCACAGCATCTGTAGGCTCCTGCGTGGGCAGGCGTTATAGGACCCATGGAGAAGACAGCCTTGGAGAAGTGGTGCCCAGCCTGGATCATCTTACCATACTGCTGGGAATGCTGTGTGTTCCCCTCTTTGTATAAGATAAATTCATCAAATGCCAGTTCTGAGTGACAGCACAGTCTCACCCTGGCTCCTGCATGCACCAGGGAGCTTGGGTGCGCTGAGATGGAGGGTTTTGTGAACAAGCCTGGGAGCAGAGACAGAGGAGTTCACATGAGTCTCCTTCCTTACCCCTCGCCTGAGACCTCAGGGTGAAGCTCTCCCTCGTCACCCTCAAAGCCCATCAGCATCCTTGCTGTTGGTGTGCGTGCATGTTCTCTCTGCGTGGATCCCCATTGTCTGACTTGAAGCCATAGGAGATGTGTGGTTCTCCAGGAAAATGGGAATTACTCTGTGCTTTGAGAACCTTCAGAAAACATGGTGCTGGACTTAGGCTCCCTGGCATGGGACTGTGAGGTTATGAGCCTCACTATTTTTCAATTCTGTGTGTTGAAAAATACAAAAATCTCTGGAGGATCAGAAGAAACCTCACAGGCTCACACTGAAGGAAACAACTGGTTTTTGCCCCAGAACCCAAGAGGGTAGATGTGACTACTTGTTGGGGAGGGTGGAAGTAACTCCTTTTCCCTATTTAGGCAGAAGAACATGGTAAACTCTTTTGCTGAGCAGCTCCTCACAGTCCCAGTCTCCACTCAGATCCTCCAGGAGTTTCATAGCCTGGATCTCCCTACCTCACACCAACCTGCTTCCCCCTCTCTTGGTGGAAAGACTCAACCTCTTCTCTGTTCCTTCTGAGCTCCTTGAATGTGAGACTCACTCCACACTTTCCCTTCCTGACTGTACAGGATGAGTCTCTAACTCCCTTGAGACACTCTGCACATCCATGAGAGAGAAAGGATGAGTGTCAGGAGACCGGGAAGGAGGACGAGAGGAATGGGTGCATTTCCCAATCCATGTCCCACTGAGTCACTGGACTCATCTCCCAAGGGAAGTGTCACTTCCCCAAGGCTCTGGCTCCTTCAAGGCAGGGTAATGACTTCCCTGAGGGAAACACTGGTTCTGGGGTCAGGCAACATGGCTCCCCCCTGGACCCACCCTGCTGGAGTTGATACCAGCATCCTGTGTCTGCTACTCCACAGGCAGATTCTCCCACTGCTCAGCCTCGGCTTCCTCCCTCCTCCTCCTCCACCTGGGTACCTGATTCCTCACAGGAAATACCCTCTCTTTAAATTCTCAGGACGGCTTCTGTGTCCACAGTTACTGCATGACTAGCAATCCCACAATGACTCTGGCTTCACTGGGTGTGGACCCTGGGAAGGGCCATCTGGTGGACATGGGGGGGGCTGGACTTCTCCTACCTGTGACGATGATGTTCAGAGATTTGCTCCCAGCTGACTGCTTTGAGGTGTGCTTGTAAATTCCAGCACACTTGTAGGTCCCTGCGTGTCCTGGGGTCACAGCGTTGATGGTGACGTGGTTGGAAAGGCCAGTGTACGACTCACGGATTTGGCTCCCACTTGTTTGGAATATTGTGAACATGACAAACTGAAGACGGGAATGACAGGAGAGAGTCACACGTCCTCCTAGGGGAACCAGAGGGCTCGGCCAGGCTGACAGGGAGAGTTCGTCCTGAGCACCTGGAAGAGAAGGAGGCACAACCTAGAGAGGGAAATGTGGAGCCCGCTCTCTCCCACTGTCCCTGCGGGCTTTTCCTTCTTCACATTGTTCTGATTTGCCGCGTCACATGGGGTCCCCTGATGCCCTGGGATACCTGTAGTGAGCCAGGGACACAGCCCACCCAGAGCGGACATGGCAGGTCTCCCCAGAACAGCATTTTACTAAGCATGATGATACAATATTGAGCCAAGTTGCTCCTAGTTCTTGTGTACAACAAGAAATCTATACATGGAGGAGAAGGAGGAAATCTACCAGATTCAAATAATACAGAAAATATATCAATTCATTTAACAATTCCCAACACAAGTGCCTGGCATGGGTCCCCCTCCTCCCGGCAGAGAGTACTCCTACCCAACCCTAGACACGCCGGATTCTGAGCATCGCAGGCTCCTTCAGAAGATTGGATGAGCCCGAGGGGCTGCCTATGGAGGGTTTCTAGAACAAAATGGAAATTGGGGTCTCCAGAGGACCCCCTTCCCGTGATCCCAGTGCTCAATGCAAAGCCTTCCCCATGTCATCTGCATCAGCCTGACTTCGTGTCCTCCCTCCCTGCCTGGAGAATCATTTGTGTTTGGCCAACAGAGCATCCTGGGACTGAGACAGGACTCACCCACATGTGTGCAGATCTTCTGGTTCAGACAGAATCCTGGGCCAAAAAAAGAGAGAGAGAGAGAGAGCGCGAGAGCGCTTGTCTTCACGTGAATCCTGCCCTCCTTGTAACTGGGTTTGTCCGCTCAGCCTGGATTCAGAGGGTGCATGAGCCTGCTTCCCACCTGCAGCCCCAGGTTGTGGAGAGGCCAGGTCTTCAAGAGAGCATTTTCCATCCCAACTCTGTCTGCCTTTCCCTTCCAGGACTTACCCAGACACAGGAGGGTGATGAGTTTGGGGGCCATGGTGCCACTTCTATGGGGCAGGACACAGGGGTTGAGCTAAATTGGAAAATGAACAGGATGTGGTAACCATGGTTCCAGTTTCAGTTTGCAGAGTTTAGAGGGTGACCACCGCACAGGAAGATGACCAGCTCTTGCCGTAAACATAGCGGGTGACACAGGAAACTTGCAGATGGTATTTTTGGTTCAAGAGCCCCTAAAAAAGGCCTGCCTTGAACCTCAGCACCGACCAATCGATAACGTCTAAATTTCAAGTTTAATTTTTCTATGTGCAAAATTGTAGAATGATATCTTAATATCTTATTGCCTTTTTTGAGAACTACGCATGATTCGGTTTCTGTGATGCAACGTGCTCCTGCCAAATTAAAATAGACACATTGTCAATGTAGTAAAACGGTAGTACAGTAAAACTGAAATGTTTATCCTGTTGTTTTCAAAGTTGCAAATTAATTGCTTGCAAATTGAGAACGATTTTCAAGTTCTTCAATTTTTCTCCTATGCTTCAAGAAGTTAACAAGAAAAATTGATTTTGCATTATTAACACAGAAGCGAGCGTGAAAATCCTCGTTCTTGATGTTTTCTCTGAAATCCTTCCTTGACTCACAGTTCAAGACACAGATCTCTATCTTTCTCTTCCAGAAAACTCTACTCTCTCTCTATGTGTGTGTATTTACATACATATATAAACTGTGAATAACACAAACATATGTGCATATAATGCTGAAGGTTCTCCCCAAAAGCCAATTCATATTATTAAAAAATTAGTACAATTAGCAAGAAAAAAAGCCCTGTGAAATCCACACTGAAAAAAAACAGCATATTCACAAAAATAGTATCAACTCATGCTTTGTTTCTCATCTGGCCCAGAACTTCCCAACGTATGAAAACAACACACACAGAATTTTGGATCTTTTCTGTGTCATTTTTGTAAATATGTGTCTTCCATATCATAGCTATCATCTGGTAATATTTGTGTGTGTGTATGTATGTACAATTTTTACATTTTAAATATAGCACAAAAGGATAGTTTGTTTTGTGTTTTTGATTGCAAAATGATACCGCTCTGCTCCTAATGCTCTGCATAGCTCTTGTTTGTTCACCAACAGACAGACTGCAGTAAATCACTTGCATATTCCTCAATGTATTTGTCCCTTTGGGCTGATATGATGTATGTTTTCACCAGGCATTTTGTTTTTTGGAGCATTATTGGCCGGAGCATTCTTACCTGTGTGTCCTGGGTTTTACGAGTGAGTTTCCCTGAGTACACACCCCAGGGTGGGACTACACACATGGGGACTGTCAAGATAAAAATAAACTGACAAGAACACATTTTTTCCAGAGCGATGACCTCAAAACTGCCAGCAACAGTTGTCAGATTCTGGTGTTTTTTCCACTTCTCAGAAAATACCTGATTACAGATGACAGAGGATGAACTTGATGTTAACATTTACTTAAGTATATTCTACGATAGAAAAATATGTTGAATAAATGCTATGATACAAATATCTGTACCCGAAAGCAAATATATCACCTATGAGAAATAATTTTTACAAATCAGTGATGCCATTTATTAAACATTGTGCTATGTTTCATAAAATGTGTTATAATTGATTGACTTGGAAGTGAGATTTGCAAAGTTCAAGACCTCAGTAGCAGTTTCCTTCTGAGCCAACACACGGGACAAATAGCCACTTGAAAATACGAAGCATGCATTGGTTAAAAATGAGGAGAACTTGTTAATTTGATGTTGCTAAATGTGCTTCACGGTGTTTATGAGTTTCTTACCAGGAAGACACCTCAGCAGTGTTTACACGCTGGAAGGAGGCCAACAACTTTGTGAATTAAACTGTTTTAATCCAGTGCAATTTTTACACAGTACAAATGAAAGTTCTAAGAAGTAAGCGTACACTGGACTGTGAGAACAAGACACAGCACAATTAACAGCAGAGGGGCCACGGCCTTTGAAGAGGGAAAATTTGAACACTGATAACTTTAAAAGTTTGGCTCTTGAAGGTCAGGGTTAAATGTACATACATTTCCAAACGTTCCGTGAAATTGGAAATTTTTAATTTTATGTTAAAGAATGTGATTCTGTGCTTTTTAAAGCAGTGTTGAGAACTATAAATAATTACAGCAGTTAATTTGGGATTTTGACGTGGGGCATATTTTGATTACTGGATTCAATGCCTGAATTCACAACTCTTCACTAAAACAAACTCAACTAAATATTGAATGCATGTGATGCATTACATGTTAATTCATGTATCTTTAAACAATTTCCCTTCATGAATTATTTCCTGAAGGAACCACATGATCTGTAGATCTTAGGTATATCAAGCAAATTTTCCAGACGTGTTACCCAAACAATAAATAAAAATTGTTGATTAATTAGATAAAGAAACAAGACTTTTGCAGGCAAGAGTCAGTGGTGTGTTTCATGTCCCATTCATTATGATTTAGAAGATTATATTCACTTGAGGTATATTTAAAGAAATTTTGTAGCCTAATCTGCTGACAGGCTTATGGATTCCTCTGGAGAAACACATAAAAGAGTAAATTCAGAGGTCAGAAATAAGCCACACCTAAATTTTTCAAATATGGATCCTGGACAAACAAGCTAGACCCTATCTACTCCTTTGCATTCTCTTTTTCAAAAATTCCAATTTTAAAAATATTGGGTGTTCTTGATCTGTCTTCATATGACTGCACCCTGGCTGATCATTTTTAAAATATGTATATATTTCCATCCTTTTTTAATAATTTCTGCAAGCATGCCTCTTTCTGTTTCCAGCCACAGTTACTTTATCTTTTCTATATTTTAATGTGCTTCCACTTGCTTAATACCTTTCTTGTAAATTCACGAATTTCTTTTCACTTTTACCTACTTTTAACTTCATTAAAATGAGGGAAATAACTCTTCTAACCTATATAACGTTTTTAAGTTTTTGGTGTTTTAAGGCATTTTATTTTATTTTATTTTATTTTGTTTTATTTTATTTTTAAGATGAAGTTTCACTCTTATTGCCAAGGCTAGAGTGCAGTGGCGTGATCTCAGCTCACTGCAAACTCTGCCTCCCAGGTTCAAGCAATTCTCCTGCCTCAGCCTCCCTAATAGCTGGGATTACAGATGCCCACCACCACACCTGCCGTTTTTTGTATTTTTTGTATTTTTAGTAGAGATGGGGTTTCGCCATGCTGGGCAGGCTGGTCTCAAACTCCTGACCCCAGGTGATCCACTCACCTCGGCCTCTCAATTGCATTTTATTTTTAAAATAAACTCAAGGTGCCTCAAATTTCTCTTTGACTATCTCATATTTGTATCACTTTCACTTTCTGAATAATTCCCCTTCTTATACACAAAAATTTTATTAGGGTATACTTATGCTTTACTTTTTCTTTACATAGCCATGACAGTTTAAATTCTGATTAATCCTCATTGTTAAGAGGAATGAGCTCCTTCCTCAATACTAACATGAATTAGGCAGCACCTTGAATTCTG
>NW_022320578.1:0-2042 GCF_002776525.5 Piliocolobus tephrosceles
CAACATATCATTATTCAATTAGCAAAATTAAATCATGAAAGCATCCAATTGCTGGTAAGACTTCAGTCATCCTTCTCTACTTAACCGCTGATGGGTGAGGTATTAAATAGAAAGCCCTTTCAGAAAGCAAAATGGCAGCGTGCTATCATGTAGTTATAAAACCATTTATTTATGTTTTTATTTTTACTTTTATTTTTTGAGATGGAGTCTCACTCTGTTGCCCAGGCTGGAGTGCAGTGATCTTGGCTCACTGTAACCTCCCCTTCCAGGTTCAAGAGATTCTCTTGCCTCAGCCTCCCAAGTGGCTGGGACTACTGGTGTGCACCACCACGCCCAGCTAATTTTTGTATTTTTAGTAGAGATGGGGTTTCACCATGTTGGCCACGCTGGTCTCAAACTGCTGACCTCAAGTGATCCGCCTGCCTTGGCTTCCCAAAGAACTGGGATTACAGGCATAAAACACTGTGCCTGGCCTCATAAAACCCTTTAGAATGTCTGACTCAATAATACTATTTCTTAGATTATAAGGAAAGTGTTCAAACTAAGAAAAAAGATGGAAATATAAAAATATTCATTGTAGCACTAGCTATAATTCCAACACAAGAGGAAACCACCTCCAAGTCTTCCTTGGTAGACTATAAATCCCATAGAGGCAAGAGTATGATCTATCTTTTTATCTTATGTCCCCACCACTAATCATTGTCTAAGACATGGTAGGACTAGATAAATATGTGTCAAATCAATGAATAAGTTAGTAAACAAAAGTATAAGCATCCACCAATAAAGTAAAGCTTAAGAAATTATAATGAATCAGTTCAACAGAATATGGGGCAGCTATTAGAGGTAATAATTAGAGACTATGTAATAAAACGCACACAGTCCTACAATGAATGATAAGACAGATTTTAAAAGTGACAGGTGGCCAGGTGCGGTGGCTCGTGCCTCTAATCCTAGCACTTTGGGAGGCCAAGGTGGGCGAATCACGAGGTCAAGAGATCGAGACCATCCTGCCCAACATGGTGAAACCCCATCTCTACTAAAAATACAAAAATTAGCTGGGTGTGGTGGCACATGCCTGTAGTCCCAGCTACTCAGGACGCCGAAGCCGGAGAATTGCTTGAACCTAGGATGCAGAGGTTGCGGTAAGCCAAGATTGTGCCACTGCACTCCAGCCTGGCAACAGAGCAAGACTCCGTCTCAAAAAATAAAAAAAGTGACAGGCACACTATAGATAACATGACAGATGCATTTGCTTGAGGGCAGGGACTGCAAGGAAACATGAAGACATAAAGGAGTAAAATCCCTGCCATAGAATTATCGGTGCATTCTTTGGTTTATTTTTCTTGAAAAATTATCCTCCATTGTTTTTGTAACATTGGCTTTCCAAAAAGTAAAAATAAAAATTGAAAAAAAAAATCCAGGCCCAATTTTAAGTGACGGGAAATATGACCTAAGGGAGTTTATTTCTATAGCAAATGACTTTAGCAGCACCTCCTCCTTTTCAGAGGAAATGATAACAGAATAGATCACGTCCACTGAGTGTACTTGGCATTGGGCTTAGAGCTTTACACTGAACATCTCATTTAATCCTCACGATCTATGAGGCAGATGCTCTTATTACTGCCATTTACACATGAGCAAATAGAGATTCAGAGATTTAGTGACTCGTCAGGGACAAAGAGCTATGGAGTGAGAGATATGTGGGATTTTAACCCAGGTAATGACCACTGTGATGTTGTACTTCCACTTAAAAAAAAAAAAAAAAAGATTGGCCAGGCACAGTGGCTCATGCCTGTAATCCCAGCACCTGGGGAGGCCAAGGTGGGCAGATCACTTGAGCCCAGGAGTTCAAGCCCAGCCTGCGCAACATGGCAAAACCCCATCTCTACAAAAAATTAGCCGGACATGCATTTGTAGTCCCAGCTACTTAGGAGGCTGAGGTAGGAGGATTGCTTGAGCCTGGGGGATCAAGGCTGCAGTGAGCTGAGATTGCGCCACTGCATTCCAGCCTGGCTTACAAAGTGAGACCCTGTCTCAAAAAA
>NW_022320579.1:0-2042 GCF_002776525.5 Piliocolobus tephrosceles
TTTTTTGAGACAGGGTCTCACTTTGTAAGCCAGGCTGGAATGCAGTGGCGCAATCTCAGCTCACTGCAGCCTTGATCCCCCAGGCTCAAGCAATCCTCCTACCTCAGCCTCCTAAGTAGCTGGGACTACAAATGCATGTCCGGCTAATTTTTTGTAGAGATGGGGTTTTGCCATGTTGCGCAGGCTGGGCTTGAACTCCTGGGCTCAAGTGATCTGCCCACCTTGGCCTCCCCAGGTGCTGGGATTACAGGCATGAGCCACTGTGCCTGGCCAATCTTTTTTTTTTTTTTTTTAAGTGGAAGTACAACATCACAGTGGTCATTACCTGGGTTAAAATCCCACATATCTCTCACTCCATAGCTCTTTGTCCCTGACGAGTCACTAAATCTCTGAATCTCTATTTGCTCATGTGTAAATGGCAGTAATAAGAGCATCTGCCTCATAGATCGTGAGGATTAAATGAGATGTTCAGTGTAAAGCTCTAAGCCCAATGCCAAGTACACTCAGTGGACGTGATCTATTCTGTTATCATTTCCTCTGAAAAGGAGGAGGTGCTGCTAAAGTCATTTGCTATAGAAATAAACTCCCTTAGGTCATATTTCCCGTCACTTAAAATTGGGCCTGGATTTTTTTTTTCAATTTTTATTTTTACTTTTTGGAAAGCCAATGTTACAAAAACAATGGAGGATAATTTTTCAAGAAAAATAAACCAAAGAATGCACCGATAATTCTATGGCAGGGATTTTACTCCTTTATGTCTTCATGTTTCCTTGCAGTCCCTGCCCTCAAGCAAATGCATCTGTCATGTTATCTATAGTGTGCCTGTCACTTTTTTTATTTTTTGAGACGGAGTCTTGCTCTGTTGCCAGGCTGGAGTGCAGTGGCACAATCTTGGCTTACCGCAACCTCTGCATCCTAGGTTCAAGCAATTCTCCGGCTTCGGCGTCCTGAGTAGCTGGGACTACAGGCATGTGCCACCACACCCAGCTAATTTTTGTATTTTTAGTAGAGATGGGGTTTCACCATGTTGGGCAGGATGGTCTCGATCTCTTGACCTCGTGATTCGCCCACCTTGGCCTCCCAAAGTGCTAGGATTAGAGGCACGAGCCACCGCACCTGGCCACCTGTCACTTTTAAAATCTGTCTTATCATTCATTGTAGGACTGTGTGCGTTTTATTACATAGTCTCTAATTATTACCTCTAATAGCTGCCCCATATTCTGTTGAACTGATTCATTATAATTTCTTAAGCTTTACTTTATTGGTGGATGCTTATACTTTTGTTTACTAACTTATTCATTGATTTGACACATATTTATCTAGTCCTACCATGTCTTAGACAATGATTAGTGGTGGGGACATAAGATAAAAAGATAGATCATACTCTTGCCTCTATGGGATTTATAGTCTACCAAGGAAGACTTGGAGGTGGTTTCCTCTTGTGTTGGAATTATAGCTAGTGCTACAATGAATATTTTTATATTTCCATCTTTTTTCTTAGTTTGAACACTTTCCTTATAATCTAAGAAATAGTATTATTGAGTCAGACATTCTAAAGGGTTTTATGAGGCCAGGCACAGTGTTTTATGCCTGTAATCCCAGTTCTTTGGGAAGCCAAGGCAGGCGGATCACTTGAGGTCAGCAGTTTGAGACCAGCGTGGCCAACATGGTGAAACCCCATCTCTACTAAAAATACAAAAATTAGCTGGGCGTGGTGGTGCACACCAGTAGTCCCAGCCACTTGGGAGGCTGAGGCAAGAGAATCTCTTGAACCTGGAAGGGGAGGTTACAGTGAGCCAAGATCACTGCACTCCAGCCTGGGCAACAGAGTGAGACTCCATCTCAAAAAATAAAAGTAAAAATAAAAACATAAATAAATGGTTTTATAACTACATGATAGCACGCTGCCATTTTGCTTTCTGAAAGGGCTTTCTATTTAATACCTCACCCATCAGCGGTTAAGTAGAGAAGGATGACTGAAGTCTTACCAGCAATTGGATGCTTTCATGATTTAATTTTGCTAATTGAATAATGATATGTTG
>NW_022320580.1:0-4473 GCF_002776525.5 Piliocolobus tephrosceles
CAGATTCACAGAATGCTTCTTTCCAGTTTTTATCCGAAGATATTTCCTTTTTCACCATAGTCCAGAATGTGCTCCCAAAGGTCCGTTCGTAGATCCGTCCATGACAGTTTCCATTCTGTGTAATGTACAGAATGCTTTATCTGTGTGAGATGATTACACATATCACAGAGTAGTTTCCTAGAAAGCTTCCTTCCAGTTTTGTCTGAGGCTATTTCCCCTTTTCACTATCTGCATCAACATGCTCCCGAATATCACTTGGTACCAGTTTCTCCAAAAGGGTTTGCTGATGCTGTATGTGAAGAGAGGTATAACACTGTGAGTCGAATGCACACGTCACAAAGCAGTTCCTCGGAAAGCTTCTCCTCAGTTTCAGTCTGAACTTATTTCCTTTTTCACCGTAAGCCTCAAAGTGCTCCCAAATATTTCATCACACGCTTAACATACACAGGGTTAGAAAATTGCTCAATGAAATGAGAGTAATGAGAGTCTTAACTGAGCGAGAGGAATTAAGTCGACACAGAGTAATTTCACAGAAAGCTTCCTAATGGATTATTCTTGAGAATATTTATTTCTCCATATTCTAAGGATCATTCCCAAATGTCCTTCCTCAGATTCCACAAAAACAGTGATTTCAAGCTGCTCAATCCAAAGAATGGTTTAATTCTATGAGACGAATACACACATCGCAAAGCAGTTCCTCAGAACGTTTCTCTGCAAGTATCATCAGAACACGTTTCCTCGCTCACCACAAGCATCCGTGCGTCACTAAATATCCCTTCACAGATTCTTCAAAGACAGAGTTTCGAAACTGTGCAACATAGAGTAAGCATTAACCGTCTGAAATGAATGCACATATCAGAGAACAGATTATTAGAACGCTTCTTTCTCTATTTTATTTCAGTATATTTCACTATTCGCCATAGTCCTCAATGTGTTCTGAAATATGACCTTTTCAGTTTCAAAGCATCAGTGTTCAAACACTGCCTTGTGAGAAAAGGGGTATAACTCCCTCAGTGGAATGCATACATCACAAAGTAGTTTCTCAGAAAGCTTCCATCAAGATTTTGTCTACAGATATCTCTTCTTTCACCATTGACTTGAATGTGCTCCTGAATGTCCCTTCTTGGAACTCTGCATGACGGAGTTTCCAAACTGTGTAATATAATTCAAGTTTTAATTATGGGAGATGAATAAATATATCTAACACAAAGCTGTTTCACAGAAATCTTCCTTCTAGTGTTTGTCTGAGGATATGTCCTTGTTCACCACATTCGTCGCTATACTCCCGAATATCTCTTGGTAGCTATTTCTCCAAAAGGGATTCGGGAATCCTCTAGGAGAAGAAAGGTATATTTCTGTGAGTGGAATGCACACATCACAAAGGAGCTCCTCAGAAAGCTTCTCCCCACTTTCTATCTGAAGAAATTTCCTTTCTCACCATAAGCCTCAAAGCCCTCCAGAATATCCTTTTGCAGTCTGAACAAAAACAGTGTTACGATACAGCTCAATGAAAAGAGAAGCTTAACTGTGTGAGTGGAATTCATGTGACCCAGAGCAGTTTCACAGAAAGCTTCCTTCTGGTTTCTCTTTGAGGTTATTTCTTTTTCAGGATATTCTAAAGAGCGTTTCCAAATGTCCTTTCTCAGATTCCACTTGAACAGTGATTTCAAACTGCTCAATTCTAAGAATGGTTTAACTCTATGAGATGAATACAAATATCACAAAAGAGTTGCGCAGAAAATTTCTCTCCAATTTTCGATGGAAGGCAATTCCATGTCTCACTGAGGCCTCCGGTGTCCACTTACTATCCCTTCGCAAAACCCTGAAAGAACGACTTTCAAACTGGCAAATGTAGAGTAAGCTTTAACCCTGTTAAGAGAATGTACATGTCAGAGAGCAGTTGCTTGAAGTGCATTATTCTGTTTTTTATTGGACGACATTTCACTTTTTGCCTAAGTCTTCTATGTGCTTCGAATATCACTCTTTTGGTTTTACAGGAACAGTGTTCAAACTGTGCCTGATGAGAAGAAAGTTATAACACCCTGGTTGGAATATGCACATCACCAAGCAGTTTCCCGAAAGCTTCTCTCCAGTTTTTATCTGACTATATTTCCTATTTCACCATAGGCCCGACTGTGATCTCAAATATCCCTTCGCGCATCCATCCAGGAGGGAGTTTCCAAGCTGCGTAATGTAAAGAAAGCTTCATCTATGTGAAATGAATAAACGTATTGAAAAGCATATTCACAGAAGCTTCTTTGCAGTTTTTATCTGAAGATATTTCCTTTCTCCCCATAGTCGGAATGTGCTCCTGGAGGTCCCATCGGGATCCGTCCATGACAGTTTCCAAGCTGCCTAATGTAAAGAAACTTAATCTATATGAGATGATTAGAGATATCATAGAGTAATTTCCTAGATAGCATCTTTCCAGTTTTTGTCTGAGGCCATTTCACTTTTCACCATCAGCATCAACATGCTCCCGAATATCACTTGGTAGCTGTTTCTCCAAAACGGTTTCCCCGACGCTGTATGAGAATAAAGGTATAACACTGTAACTGGAATGCACATGTCACAAAGCAGTTCCTCGGACAGCTTCTCTCCAGATTCGGTCTGAACATATTTTCTTTTTCACCGTTAGGCTCAAAGTGGTCCTGAATATTCCATCACACACAAAACCAACGCAGGGCTAGAAAACTGCTCAATGAAAAGAAAGGCTTATCTGAGTGAGAGGAATTAAGATGACACAGAGCAGTTTCCCAGAAAGCTTCCTTCTGGATTTTACCTGAGGATATTTCTTTCTCCATATTCTAAGGATCGTTCCCAAATGTCCTTCCTCAGATTCCACAAAAACAGTGATTTCAATCTGCTCAAACCAAAGAACGGTTTAAATCTTTTAGACGAATAAACACATCGCAAAGCAGTTGCTCAGAAACTTACTCTGTAGGTTTCATCGGTAGATGTTTCCTTGCTCACCAAAAGCCTCTGGGCGTCACTAAATATCCCTTCACAGACTCTTCAAAGACAGAATTTTGAAACTGGGCAACATGTGGTAAGCATAAATTCCATTAACTGAATTCAAATATCAGAGAGGAGATTCTTGGAATGCTTCTTTCTCGATTTTATTTCTGTATATTTCACTATTTGCCATTGACTTGTGAGAAAAGAGTTATAACTCCCTGAGTGGAATGCATACATCACAAAGTAGATACGCAGAAAGCTTCTATCCAGTTTTTATCTGAATATATCTCCTCTTTCCCCGTAGGCCTGAATGTGCTCCTGAATGTCCCTTCGCGTATCTGTGCATGACAGAGTTTCCAAACTGCGTAATATTAAAAAAAGTTTTAACTATGCAAGATGAATAAATATATCTAACACAAAGCAGTTTCACAGAAATTTTTTTCACGTTTGTCTGAGGATATTTCCTTTTTCACCATAGTCGTCATTATACTCCCCAATATCTCTTGGTAGCCTTTTCACCAAAAGGGTTTCTGGAATCCTCTGGGAGAAGAAAGGTATATTTCTGTGAGTGGAATGCACACGTCACAAAGCATCTCCTCAGAGGGCTTCTCTCCAGTTTCTATCTGAAGTAGTTTTCTTTCTCACCATAAGCCTCAAAGACCTCCAGAATAGCCCTTCGCAGACTAAACAACAACAGAGTTATGGTACAGTTCAATTAAAAGAGAAGCTTAACACTGCGAGCGGAATTCACGTGACACTGAGCAGTTTCACAGAAAGCTTCCTTCTGGTTTCTCTCTGAGGTTATTTCTTTTTCAGGATATTCTAAAGAGCGTTTCCAAATGTCCTTTCTCAGATTCCACAGAAATAGTGATTTCAAACTGCACATTCCAAAGAATGATTTAACTATATGAGATGAATACAAACATCACAAAAGAGTTGCACAGAAAGCTTGTCTCCAATTTTTGATGGAAGACATTTACTTGCCTCACACAGGCCTCCTGTTGCCAATTACTATCCCTTCTCAGAACCCTCAAAGACTGTCTTTGAAACTGGCAAATGTAGAGTAAACTTTAACCTGTGAAAAGAATGGACATGTCAGAGAGCAGTTTCTTTGACTGCTTCTTTCTGTTTTTTATTGGACGACATTTCACTTTTTGCCCTAGTCTTCAATGTGCTCTGAATATCACTCTTTTGGTTTTACAGGAACAGTGTTCAAACTGTGCCTTATGAGAAGAAAGTTATAACTCCCTGAGTGGAATGCACAGGTCACCAAGCAATTTCTCAGAGAGCTTCTCTCCATTTGTTATCTGACTATATTTCCTATTTCACCATAGGCCCGAATGTGATTCCAAATATCCTTTTGTGGATCCATCCATGAGGGAGTTTCCAAGCTGCATAATGTAAAGAAAGCTTCATCTATGTGAGATGAATAAATGTAGCAAAATCAGATTCACAGAATGCTTCTTTCCAGTTTTTATCCGAAGATATTTCCTTTTTCACCATAGTCCAGAATGT
>NW_022320581.1:0-4473 GCF_002776525.5 Piliocolobus tephrosceles
ACATTCTGGACTATGGTGAAAAAGGAAATATCTTCGGATAAAAACTGGAAAGAAGCATTCTGTGAATCTGATTTTGCTACATTTATTCATCTCACATAGATGAAGCTTTCTTTACATTATGCAGCTTGGAAACTCCCTCATGGATGGATCCACAAAAGGATATTTGGAATCACATTCGGGCCTATGGTGAAATAGGAAATATAGTCAGATAACAAATGGAGAGAAGCTCTCTGAGAAATTGCTTGGTGACCTGTGCATTCCACTCAGGGAGTTATAACTTTCTTCTCATAAGGCACAGTTTGAACACTGTTCCTGTAAAACCAAAAGAGTGATATTCAGAGCACATTGAAGACTAGGGCAAAAAGTGAAATGTCGTCCAATAAAAAACAGAAAGAAGCAGTCAAAGAAACTGCTCTCTGACATGTCCATTCTTTTCACAGGTTAAAGTTTACTCTACATTTGCCAGTTTCAAAGACAGTCTTTGAGGGTTCTGAGAAGGGATAGTAATTGGCAACAGGAGGCCTGTGTGAGGCAAGTAAATGTCTTCCATCAAAAATTGGAGACAAGCTTTCTGTGCAACTCTTTTGTGATGTTTGTATTCATCTCATATAGTTAAATCATTCTTTGGAATGTGCAGTTTGAAATCACTATTTCTGTGGAATCTGAGAAAGGACATTTGGAAACGCTCTTTAGAATATCCTGAAAAAGAAATAACCTCAGAGAGAAACCAGAAGGAAGCTTTCTGTGAAACTGCTCAGTGTCACGTGAATTCCGCTCGCAGTGTTAAGCTTCTCTTTTAATTGAACTGTACCATAACTCTGTTGTTGTTTAGTCTGCGAAGGGCTATTCTGGAGGTCTTTGAGGCTTATGGTGAGAAAGAAAACTACTTCAGATAGAAACTGGAGAGAAGCCCTCTGAGGAGATGCTTTGTGACGTGTGCATTCCACTCACAGAAATATACCTTTCTTCTCCCAGAGGATTCCAGAAACCCTTTTGGTGAAAAGGCTACCAAGAGATATTGGGGAGTATAATGACGACTATGGTGAAAAAGGAAATATCCTCAGACAAACGTGAAAAAAATTTCTGTGAAACTGCTTTGTGTTAGATATATTTATTCATCTTGCATAGTTAAAACTTTTTTTAATATTACGCAGTTTGGAAACTCTGTCATGCACAGATACGCGAAGGGACATTCAGGAGCACATTCAGGCCTACGGGGAAAGAGGAGATATATTCAGATAAAAACTGGATAGAAGCTTTCTGCGTATCTACTTTGTGATGTATGCATTCCACTCAGGGAGTTATAACTCTTTTCTCACAAGTCAATGGCAAATAGTGAAATATACAGAAATAAAATCGAGAAAGAAGCATTCCAAGAATCTCCTCTCTGATATTTGAATTCAGTTAATGGAATTTATGCTTACCACATGTTGCCCAGTTTCAAAATTCTGTCTTTGAAGAGTCTGTGAAGGGATATTTAGTGACGCCCAGAGGCTTTTGGTGAGCAAGGAAACATCTACCGATGAAACCTACAGAGTAAGTTTCTGAGCAACTGCTTTGCGATGTGTTTATTCGTCTAAAAGATTTAAACCGTTCTTTGGTTTGAGCAGATTGAAATCACTGTTTTTGTGGAATCTGAGGAAGGACATTTGGGAACGATCCTTAGAATATGGAGAAAGAAATATCCTCAGGTAAAATCCAGAAGGAAGCTTTCTGGGAAACTGCTCTGTGTCATCTTAATTCCTCTCACTCAGATAAGCCTTTCTTTTCATTGAGCAGTTTTCTAGCCCTGCGTTGGTTTTGTGTGTGATGGAATATTCAGGACCACTTTGAGCCTAACGGTGAAAAAGAAAATATGTTCAGACCGAATCTGGAGAGAAGCTGTCCGAGGAACTGCTTTGTGACATGTGCATTCCAGTTACAGTGTTATACCTTTATTCTCATACAGCGTCGGGGAAACCGTTTTGGAGAAACAGCTACCAAGTGATATTCGGGAGCATGTTGATGCTGATGGTGAAAAGTGAAATGGCCTCAGACAAAAACTGGAAAGATGCTATCTAGGAAATTACTCTATGATATCTCTAATCATCTCATATAGATTAAGTTTCTTTACATTAGGCAGCTTGGAAACTGTCATGGACGGATCCCGATGGGACCTCCAGGAGCACATTCCGACTATGGGGAGAAAGGAAATATCTTCAGATAAAAACTGCAAAGAAGCTTCTGTGAATATGCTTTTCAATACGTTTATTCATTTCACATAGATGAAGCTTTCTTTACATTACGCAGCTTGGAAACTCCCTCCTGGATGGATGCGCGAAGGGATATTTGAGATCACAGTCGGGCCTATGGTGAAATAGGAAATATAGTCAGATAAAAACTGGAGAGAAGCTTTCGGGAAACTGCTTGGTGATGTGCATATTCCAACCAGGGTGTTATAACTTTCTTCTCATCAGGCACAGTTTGAACACTGTTCCTGTAAAACCAAAAGAGTGATATTCGAAGCACATAGAAGACTTAGGCAAAAAGTGAAATGTCGTCCAATAAAAAACAGAATAATGCACTTCAAGCAACTGCTCTCTGACATGTACATTCTCTTAACAGGGTTAAAGCTTACTCTACATTTGCCAGTTTGAAAGTCGTTCTTTCAGGGTTTTGCGAAGGGATAGTAAGTGGACACCGGAGGCCTCAGTGAGACATGGAATTGCCTTCCATCGAAAATTGGAGAGAAATTTTCTGCGCAACTCTTTTGTGATATTTGTATTCATCTCATAGAGTTAAACCATTCTTAGAATTGAGCAGTTTGAAATCACTGTTCAAGTGGAATCTGAGAAAGGACATTTGGAAACGCTCTTTAGAATATCCTGAAAAAGAAATAACCTCAAAGAGAAACCAGAAGGAAGCTTTCTGTGAAACTGCTCTGGGTCACATGAATTCCACTCACACAGTTAAGCTTCTCTTTTCATTGAGCTGTATCGTAACACTGTTTTTGTTCAGACTGCAAAAGGATATTCTGGAGGGCTTTGAGGCTTATGGTGAGAAAGGAAATTTCTTCAGATAGAAAGTGGGGAGAAGCTTTCTGAGGAGCTCCTTTGTGATGTGTGCATTCCACTCACAGAAATATACCTTTCTTCTCCTAGAGGATTCCCGAATCCCTTTTGGAGAAATAGCTACCAAGAGATATTCGGGAGTATAGCGACGAATGTGGTGAACAAGGACATATCCTCAGACAAACACTAGAAGGAAGATTTCTGTGAAACAGCTTTGTGTTAGATATATTTATTCATCTCCCATAATTAAAACTTGAATTATATTACACAGTTTGGAAACTCCGTCATGCAGAGTTCCAAGAAGGGACATTCAGGAGCACATTCAAGTCAATGGTGAAAGAAGAGATATCTGTAGACAAAATCTTGATGGAAGCTTTCTGAGAAACTACTTTGTGATGTATGCATTCCACTGAGGGAGTTATACCCCTTTTCTCACAAGGCAGTGTTTGAACACTGATGCTTTGAAACTGAAAAGGTCATATTTCAGAACACATTGAGGACTATGGCGAATAGTGAAATATACTGAAATAAAATAGAGAAAGAAGCGTTCTAATAATCTGTTCTCTGATATGTGCATTCATTTCAGACGGTTAATGCTTACTCTATGTTGCACAGTTTCGAAACTCTGTCTTTGAAGAATCTGTGAAGGGATATTTAGTGACGCACGGATGCTTGTGGTGAGCGAGGAAACGTGTTCTGATGATACTTGCAGAGAAACGTTCTGAGGAACTGCTTTGCGATGTGTGTATTCGTCTCATAGAATTAAACCATTCTTTGGATTGAGCAGCTTGAAATCACTGTTTTTGTGGAATCTGAGGAAGGACATTTGGGAATGATCCTTAGAATATGGAGAAATAAATATTCTCAAGAATAATCCATTAGGAAGCTTTCTGTGAAATTACTCTGTGTCGACTTAATTCCTCTCGCTCAGTTAAGACTCTCATTACTCTCATTTCATTGAGCAATTTTCTAACCCTGTGTATGTTAAGCGTGTGATGAAATATTTGGGAGCACTTTGAGGCTTACGGTGAAAAAGGAAATAAGTTCAGACTGAAACTGAGGAGAAGCTTTCCGAGGAACTGCTTTGTGACGTGTGCATTCGACTCACAGTGTTATACCTCTCTTCACATACAGCATCAGCAAACCCTTTTGGAGAAACTGGTACCAAGTGATATTCGGGAGCATGTTGATGCAGATAGTGAAAAGGGGAAATAGCCTCAGACAAAACTGGAAGGAAGCTTTCTAGGAAACTACTCTGTGATATGTGTAATCATCTCACACAGATAAAGCATTCTGTACATTACACAGAATGGAAACTGTCATGGACGGATCTACGAACGGACCTTTGGGAGCACATTCTGGACTATGGTGAAAAAGGAAATATCTTCGGATAAAAACTGGAAAGAAGCATTCTGTGAATCTG
>NW_022320582.1:0-1869 GCF_002776525.5 Piliocolobus tephrosceles
ACTGGCAGTGGAGCAAGCTGTTGACATCCCCAACTTGTGCTACTTGGGGACAGTGGGCTGATGAAGGCAGGCGGCTCTCATCTGGTGAGGGGTGCAGAAATCGGCGCCCATGGTGAGAACACAGACCAACACACAGCACAGATGGCCAGACGCCCGCTCGGCTCTGCTTCTGGGGCTGTTTACATTCTTAAGTGACTAATTTTGACATGTTATACTACTAATGAAGTTTTTCAGTGTGACCCAGTAAACTGCTGTGTGGCCGAGACCGCGTGACGTAGCGTTACAGCCCTATGCTTTCCCATTCCACCTGCAGCCCACGGCTGATGCGGCTCGGGTGGAATCACAGAGAGCGCTGTGTCACCCGGGATGGGCTGCCTGGAGAAACTTCCTGAGATGTCTGCTTGCAGTCCGAATTGGGACCTGCAGGCTTTTCTTTAGCCACATGCCTATGTCACCAGTCTGTAAGTGTTCTCAAGGACAGGAAATAAAACCAGGCAGCCTGGCAGGCTGGCCCCGCGGCCCCGCCAGACCACGGAGGCCCAGCAAGCCCCATCGCGGTGGCTCCTGAGCCGACAGGCAGCTGCCCATCTTTTGGATCACTTCTTGTGTCTGAAAACCAAGCCCTCTGTGGGTGAGAACCCATGGCCTCGCGAGGCTTCCAACACACCACACGTTTTCTGGGCAGACGTCCTTCTGCAGAGAGAGCTTCTCTCCTGATACATCATTGATGTATATGTACTTCTGGAGGCAGCCAAAACACACAGCCTGCACAGAAGAAAGACCCACACGGAGAAAACGGAGAACCGTGAACTGATCTGAACCGCGTGTGGTTCAGCTTAGGGTGACCCCGAACAAAAATTCAGGCAGCTTCTTAAGTTTCTCAAACCAGTTTGCATGTTCAGACTCAGCAGTCTGTAAATCAAAACCACCCAGAAAAACAGGCCAGGAACCCCCTGCCTAGCTCATCTGGACCCTGCCTGCATAGTAAGCTGTGTGGTTGACATGCTGTGCCATGCACGTGCCAAGCAAGCATGAGCAATGACAGGGCTGAGTGCTGCTGCTACCTTCAGGAACCTACCTCACCTTCCAGCTACTTCCAGAAATCAGACACAGAAAGTGTAGAGTGGGTGCAGAGGTAAGTCTCTTGCAAGTAGAATTTGAGTGAATAATCTAGATTAACTGCCTGTTAACAAATGAGCATGTATATTAAACACATGTGTGTGTATTATGTATGCCCTTATTTATAGATACGGACCTGTGGATATCCAAAGTATTTTCATAGCAACACTGAATAATAAAATTCTTATTAATCCTGATAGTTATTAATAACTTGAATGAATACTACTGCTCTGTGATTATAAAGAATTCATTTTAAAAGTGAATAATTTATCAATTTTCTATCAAGTCTTAATATATCTCTAATCTTACATTTAATTCTACATATTTTTCTCACTTGTATGCTTATTATTTCCGAGGATGCAAACTAAAGTAAAATATAATACAAGTTCCTTTGTCTGAAGGAACTTGGTAACATAGAAAGTCATATCTATAGATACAATATGACACAGAAAGATTACTCTATGAACACTGGATCAATATAATATTCAGTGGCTTGCGGCTAGCTATAGTATCAATAAAAGACAGACTGGACAAGCTATCACCTGACAGCAAAGCCAACCTAGACAGAGAGACTCTAGATAGAATTTTAGAGTAATAAAGGCAAGAATTTAACTACTGTTTAAACAAATAAATCCAGCAGATTCTATAATTAGTCCTATCTTAAATATATAACTCAACAATTAGGATATAGTGACCATAGAAAGGCATAGAGTCAGGACGGGTTGATACAAACACTTATCCCGTTAAAAA
>NW_022320583.1:0-1869 GCF_002776525.5 Piliocolobus tephrosceles
TTTTTAACGGGATAAGTGTTTGTATCAACCCGTCCTGACTCTATGCCTTTCTATGGTCACTATATCCTAATTGTTGAGTTATATATTTAAGATAGGACTAATTATAGAATCTGCTGGATTTATTTGTTTAAACAGTAGTTAAATTCTTGCCTTTATTACTCTAAAATTCTATCTAGAGTCTCTCTGTCTAGGTTGGCTTTGCTGTCAGGTGATAGCTTGTCCAGTCTGTCTTTTATTGATACTATAGCTAGCCGCAAGCCACTGAATATTATATTGATCCAGTGTTCATAGAGTAATCTTTCTGTGTCATATTGTATCTATAGATATGACTTTCTATGTTACCAAGTTCCTTCAGACAAAGGAACTTGTATTATATTTTACTTTAGTTTGCATCCTCGGAAATAATAAGCATACAAGTGAGAAAAATATGTAGAATTAAATGTAAGATTAGAGATATATTAAGACTTGATAGAAAATTGATAAATTATTCACTTTTAAAATGAATTCTTTATAATCACAGAGCAGTAGTATTCATTCAAGTTATTAATAACTATCAGGATTAATAAGAATTTTATTATTCAGTGTTGCTATGAAAATACTTTGGATATCCACAGGTCCGTATCTATAAATAAGGGCATACATAATACACACACATGTGTTTAATATACATGCTCATTTGTTAACAGGCAGTTAATCTAGATTATTCACTCAAATTCTACTTGCAAGAGACTTACCTCTGCACCCACTCTACACTTTCTGTGTCTGATTTCTGGAAGTAGCTGGAAGGTGAGGTAGGTTCCTGAAGGTAGCAGCAGCACTCAGCCCTGTCATTGCTCATGCTTGCTTGGCACGTGCATGGCACAGCATGTCAACCACACAGCTTACTATGCAGGCAGGGTCCAGATGAGCTAGGCAGGGGGTTCCTGGCCTGTTTTTCTGGGTGGTTTTGATTTACAGACTGCTGAGTCTGAACATGCAAACTGGTTTGAGAAACTTAAGAAGCTGCCTGAATTTTTGTTCGGGGTCACCCTAAGCTGAACCACACGCGGTTCAGATCAGTTCACGGTTCTCCGTTTTCTCCGTGTGGGTCTTTCTTCTGTGCAGGCTGTGTGTTTTGGCTGCCTCCAGAAGTACATATACATCAATGATGTATCAGGAGAGAAGCTCTCTCTGCAGAAGGACGTCTGCCCAGAAAACGTGTGGTGTGTTGGAAGCCTCGCGAGGCCATGGGTTCTCACCCACAGAGGGCTTGGTTTTCAGACACAAGAAGTGATCCAAAAGATGGGCAGCTGCCTGTCGGCTCAGGAGCCACCGCGATGGGGCTTGCTGGGCCTCCGTGGTCTGGCGGGGCCGCGGGGCCAGCCTGCCAGGCTGCCTGGTTTTATTTCCTGTCCTTGAGAACACTTACAGACTGGTGACATAGGCATGTGGCTAAAGAAAAGCCTGCAGGTCCCAATTCGGACTGCAAGCAGACATCTCAGGAAGTTTCTCCAGGCAGCCCATCCCGGGTGACACAGCGCTCTCTGTGATTCCACCCGAGCCGCATCAGCCGTGGGCTGCAGGTGGAATGGGAAAGCATAGGGCTGTAACGCTACGTCACGCGGTCTCGGCCACACAGCAGTTTACTGGGTCACACTGAAAAACTTCATTAGTAGTATAACATGTCAAAATTAGTCACTTAAGAATGTAAACAGCCCCAGAAGCAGAGCCGAGCGGGCGTCTGGCCATCTGTGCTGTGTGTTGGTCTGTGTTCTCACCATGGGCGCCGATTTCTGCACCCCTCACCAGATGAGAGCCGCCTGCCTTCATCAGCCCACTGTCCCCAAGTAGCACAAGTTGGGGATGTCAACAGCTTGCTCCACTGCCAGT
>NW_022320584.1:0-15552 GCF_002776525.5 Piliocolobus tephrosceles
CAGAATTCAAGGTGCTGCCTAATTCATGTTAGTATTGAGGAAGGAGCTCATTCCTCTTAACAATGAGGATTAATCAGAATTTAAACTGTCATGGCTATGTAAAGAAAAAGTAAAGCATAAGTATACCCTAATAAAATTTTTGTGTATAAGAAGGGGAATTATTCAGAAAGTGAAAGTGATACAAATATGAGATAGTCAAAGAGAAATTTGAGGCACCTTGAGTTTATTTTAAAAATAAAATGCAATTGAGAGGCCGAGGTGAGTGGATCACCTGGGGTCAGGAGTTTGAGACCAGCCTGCCCAGCATGGCGAAACCCCATCTCTACTAAAAATACAAAAAATACAAAAAACGGCAGGTGTGGTGGTGGGCATCTGTAATCCCAGCTATTAGGGAGGCTGAGGCAGGAGAATTGCTTGAACCTGGGAGGCAGAGTTTGCAGTGAGCTGAGATCACGCCACTGCACTCTAGCCTTGGCAATAAGAGTGAAACTTCATCTTAAAAATAAAATAAAACAAAATAAAATAAAATAAAATAAAATGCCTTAAAACACCAAAAACTTAAAAACGTTATATAGGTTAGAAGAGTTATTTCCCTCATTTTAATGAAGTTAAAAGTAGGTAAAAGTGAAAAGAAATTCGTGAATTTACAAGAAAGGTATTAAGCAAGTGGAAGCACATTAAAATATAGAAAAGATAAAGTAACTGTGGCTGGAAACAGAAAGAGGCATGCTTGCAGAAATTATTAAAAAAGGATGGAAATATATACATATTTTAAAAATGATCAGCCAGGGTGCAGTCATATGAAGACAGATCAAGAACACCCAATATTTTTAAAATTGGAATTTTTGAAAAAGAGAATGCAAAGGAGTAGATAGGGTCTAGCTTGTTTGTCCAGGATCCATATTTGAAAAATTTAGGTGTGGCTTATTTCTGACCTCTGAATTTACTCTTTTATGTGTTTCTCCAGAGGAATCCATAAGCCTGTCAGCAGATTAGGCTACAAAATTTCTTTAAATATACCTCAAGTGAATATAATCTTCTAAATCATAATGAATGGGACATGAAACACACCACTGACTCTTGCCTGCAAAAGTCTTGTTTCTTTATCTAATTAATCAACAATTTTTATTTATTGTTTGGGTAACACGTCTGGAAAATTTGCTTGATATACCTAAGATCTACAGATCATGTGGTTCCTTCAGGAAATAATTCATGAAGGGAAATTGTTTAAAGATACATGAATTAACATGTAATGCATCACATGCATTCAATATTTAGTTGAGTTTGTTTTAGTGAAGAGTTGTGAATTCAGGCATTGAATCCAGTAATCAAAATATGCCCCACGTCAAAATCCCAAATTAACTGCTGTAATTATTTATAGTTCTCAACACTGCTTTAAAAAGCACAGAATCACATTCTTTAACATAAAATTAAAAATTTCCAATTTCACGGAACGTTTGGAAATGTATGTACATTTAACCCTGACCTTCAAGAGCCAAACTTTTAAAGTTATCAGTGTTCAAATTTTCCCTCTTCAAAGGCCGTGGCCCCTCTGCTGTTAATTGTGCTGTGTCTTGTTCTCACAGTCCAGTGTACGCTTACTTCTTAGAACTTTCATTTGTACTGTGTAAAAATTGCACTGGATTAAAACAGTTTAATTCACAAAGTTGTTGGCCTCCTTCCAGCGTGTAAACACTGCTGAGGTGTCTTCCTGGTAAGAAACTCATAAACACCGTGAAGCACATTTAGCAACATCAAATTAACAAGTTCTCCTCATTTTTAACCAATGCATGCTTCGTATTTTCAAGTGGCTATTTGTCCCGTGTGTTGGCTCAGAAGGAAACTGCTACTGAGGTCTTGAACTTTGCAAATCTCACTTCCAAGTCAATCAATTATAACACATTTTATGAAACATAGCACAATGTTTAATAAATGGCATCACTGATTTGTAAAAATTATTTCTCATAGGTGATATATTTGCTTTCGGGTACAGATATTTGTATCATAGCATTTATTCAACATATTTTTCTATCGTAGAATATACTTAAGTAAATGTTAACATCAAGTTCATCCTCTGTCATCTGTAATCAGGTATTTTCTGAGAAGTGGAAAAAACACCAGAATCTGACAACTGTTGCTGGCAGTTTTGAGGTCATCGCTCTGGAAAAAATGTGTTCTTGTCAGTTTATTTTTATCTTGACAGTCCCCATGTGTGTAGTCCCACCCTGGGGTGTGTACTCAGGGAAACTCACTCGTAAAACCCAGGACACACAGGTAAGAATGCTCCGGCCAATAATGCTCCAAAAAACAAAATGCCTGGTGAAAACATACATCATATCAGCCCAAAGGGACAAATACATTGAGGAATATGCAAGTGATTTACTGCAGTCTGTCTGTTGGTGAACAAACAAGAGCTATGCAGAGCATTAGGAGCAGAGCGGTATCATTTTGCAATCAAAAACACAAAACAAACTATCCTTTTGTGCTATATTTAAAATGTAAAAATTGTACATACATACACACACACAAATATTACCAGATGATAGCTATGATATGGAAGACACATATTTACAAAAATGACACAGAAAAGATCCAAAATTCTGTGTGTGTTGTTTTCATACGTTGGGAAGTTCTGGGCCAGATGAGAAACAAAGCATGAGTTGATACTATTTTTGTGAATATGCTGTTTTTTTTCAGTGTGGATTTCACAGGGCTTTTTTTCTTGCTAATTGTACTAATTTTTTAATAATATGAATTGGCTTTTGGGGAGAACCTTCAGCATTATATGCACATATGTTTGTGTTATTCACAGTTTATATATGTATGTAAATACACACACATAGAGAGAGAGTAGAGTTTTCTGGAAGAGAAAGATAGAGATCTGTGTCTTGAACTGTGAGTCAAGGAAGGATTTCAGAGAAAACATCAAGAACGAGGATTTTCACGCTCGCTTCTGTGTTAATAATGCAAAATCAATTTTTCTTGTTAACTTCTTGAAGCATAGGAGAAAAATTGAAGAACTTGAAAATCGTTCTCAATTTGCAAGCAATTAATTTGCAACTTTGAAAACAACAGGATAAACATTTCAGTTTTACTGTACTACCGTTTTACTACATTGACAATGTGTCTATTTTAATTTGGCAGGAGCACGTTGCATCACAGAAACCGAATCATGCGTAGTTCTCAAAAAAGGCAATAAGATA
The DNA here is from genome assembly GCF_002776525.5 of Piliocolobus tephrosceles. NCBI lineage: Eukaryota > Metazoa > Chordata > Mammalia > Primates > Cercopithecidae > Piliocolobus > Piliocolobus tephrosceles. The sequence continues at coordinate 3,204 of NW_022320584.1, forward strand.
TTAAGATATCATTCTACAATTTTGCACATAGAAAAATTAAACTTGAAATTTAGACGTTATCGATTGGTCGGTGCTGAGGTTCAAGGCAGGCCTTTTTTAGGGGCTCTTGAACCAAAAATACCATCTGCAAGTTTCCTGTGTCACCCGCTATGTTTACGGCAAGAGCTGGTCATCTTCCTGTGCGGTGGTCACCCTCTAAACTCTGCAAACTGAAACTGGAACCATGGTTACCACATCCTGTTCATTTTCCAATTTAGCTCAACCCCTGTGTCCTGCCCCATAGAAGTGGCACCATGGCCCCCAAACTCATCACCCTCCTGTGTCTGGGTAAGTCCTGGAAGGGAAAGGCAGACAGAGTTGGGATGGAAAATGCTCTCTTGAAGACCTGGCCTCTCCACAACCTGGGGCTGCAGGTGGGAAGCAGGCTCATGCACCCTCTGAATCCAGGCTGAGCGGACAAACCCAGTTACAAGGAGGGCAGGATTCACGTGAAGACAAGCGCTCTCGCGCTCTCTCTCTCTCTCTCTTTTTTTGGCCCAGGATTCTGTCTGAACCAGAAGATCTGCACACATGTGGGTGAGTCCTGTCTCAGTCCCAGGATGCTCTGTTGGCCAAACACAAATGATTCTCCAGGCAGGGAGGGAGGACACGAAGTCAGGCTGATGCAGATGACATGGGGAAGGCTTTGCATTGAGCACTGGGATCACGGGAAGGGGGTCCTCTGGAGACCCCAATTTCCATTTTGTTCTAGAAACCCTCCATAGGCAGCCCCTCGGGCTCATCCAATCTTCTGAAGGAGCCTGCGATGCTCAGAATCCGGCGTGTCTAGGGTTGGGTAGGAGTACTCTCTGCCGGGAGGAGGGGGACCCATGCCAGGCACTTGTGTTGGGAATTGTTAAATGAATTGATATATTTTCTGTATTATTTGAATCTGGTAGATTTCCTCCTTCTCCTCCATGTATAGATTTCTTGTTGTACACAAGAACTAGGAGCAACTTGGCTCAATATTGTATCATCATGCTTAGTAAAATGCTGTTCTGGGGAGACCTGCCATGTCCGCTCTGGGTGGGCTGTGTCCCTGGCTCACTACAGGTATCCCAGGGCATCAGGGGACCCCATGTGACGCGGCAAATCAGAACAATGTGAAGAAGGAAAAGCCCGCAGGGACAGTGGGAGAGAGCGGGCTCCACATTTCCCTCTCTAGGTTGTGCCTCCTTCTCTTCCAGGTGCTCAGGACGAACTCTCCCTGTCAGCCTGGCCGAGCCCTCTGGTTCCCCTAGGAGGACGTGTGACTCTCTCCTGTCATTCCCGTCTTCAGTTTGTCATGTTCACAATATTCCAAACAAGTGGGAGCCAAATCCGTGAGTCGTACACTGGCCTTTCCAACCACGTCACCATCAACGCTGTGACCCCAGGACACGCAGGGACCTACAAGTGTGCTGGAATTTACAAGCACACCTCAAAGCAGTCAGCTGGGAGCAAATCTCTGAACATCATCGTCACAGGTAGGAGAAGTCCAGCCCCCCCCATGTCCACCAGATGGCCCTTCCCAGGGTCCACACCCAGTGAAGCCAGAGTCATTGTGGGATTGCTAGTCATGCAGTAACTGTGGACACAGAAGCCGTCCTGAGAATTTAAAGAGAGGGTATTTCCTGTGAGGAATCAGGTACCCAGGTGGAGGAGGAGGAGGGAGGAAGCCGAGGCTGAGCAGTGGGAGAATCTGCCTGTGGAGTAGCAGACACAGGATGCTGGTATCAACTCCAGCAGGGTGGGTCCAGGGGGGAGCCATGTTGCCTGACCCCAGAACCAGTGTTTCCCTCAGGGAAGTCATTACCCTGCCTTGAAGGAGCCAGAGCCTTGGGGAAGTGACACTTCCCTTGGGAGATGAGTCCAGTGACTCAGTGGGACATGGATTGGGAAATGCACCCATTCCTCTCGTCCTCCTTCCCGGTCTCCTGACACTCATCCTTTCTCTCTCATGGATGTGCAGAGTGTCTCAAGGGAGTTAGAGACTCATCCTGTACAGTCAGGAAGGGAAAGTGTGGAGTGAGTCTCACATTCAAGGAGCTCAGAAGGAACAGAGAAGAGGTTGAGTCTTTCCACCAAGAGAGGGGGAAGCAGGTTGGTGTGAGGTAGGGAGATCCAGGCTATGAAACTCCTGGAGGATCTGAGTGGAGACTGGGACTGTGAGGAGCTGCTCAGCAAAAGAGTTTACCATGTTCTTCTGCCTAAATAGGGAAAAGGAGTTACTTCCACCCTCCCCAACAAGTAGTCACATCTACCCTCTTGGGTTCTGGGGCAAAAACCAGTTGTTTCCTTCAGTGTGAGCCTGTGAGGTTTCTTCTGATCCTCCAGAGATTTTTGTATTTTTCAACACACAGAATTGAAAAATAGTGAGGCTCATAACCTCACAGTCCCATGCCAGGGAGCCTAAGTCCAGCACCATGTTTTCTGAAGGTTCTCAAAGCACAGAGTAATTCCCATTTTCCTGGAGAACCACACATCTCCTATGGCTTCAAGTCAGACAATGGGGATCCACGCAGAGAGAACATGCACGCACACCAACAGCAAGGATGCTGACGGGCTTTGAGGGTGACGAGGGAGAGCTTCACCCTGAGGTCTCAGGCGAGGGGTAAGGAAGGAGACTCATGTGAACTCCTCTGTCTCTGCTCCCAGGCTTGTTCACAAAACCCTCCATCTCAGCGCACCCAAGCTCCCTGGTGCATGCAGGAGCCAGGGTGAGACTGTGCTGTCACTCAGAACTGGCATTTGATGAATTTATCTTATACAAAGAGGGGAACACACAGCATTCCCAGCAGTATGGTAAGATGATCCAGGCTGGGCACCACTTCTCCAAGGCTGTCTTCTCCATGGGTCCTATAACGCCTGCCCACGCAGGAGCCTACAGATGCTGTGGTTCTTTCAATCACTCCCGCTACATGTGGTCGGCTCCCAGTGACCCCCTGGACATTGTGATCACGGGTGAGTGTGGCTGGACCGTCCGTGGTCTTTTGGTGCCCTGGAAACTCCTCGGGGTGATGTGGTTGTTGATCAAACCGCCAGTAAAGGAAGAAAAATGCCGGAACACAGAAACACCAAGTATTATTAGAGGACCAGGGGAGGGGATGAAGGAAAGAGGGAGAAACAGAGAACTTGTGATAGTTAAAAAGAAAACAAGTTACAACCACACCTCAGTGTGGCAGAGACACTTTGCCACTGGCAGAGACTGTGACAGAGAATGTGAAACATACTGAGAGAGATTCGCAAACCTCGACAAGGGGCTGCTTTCCCTCAGCTCAGGCACTGAGTTGCCTTTTGGTGTTGGTTCCCCACGTGGGACCTGCAGCCCCGTTCCTCTGCCATGAGACGCAGGGACACACCACAAACTCCCACCTTCACCGCCCACTAGCGAAGCTCCTGGAGGATCTGAGTGGAGATTGGGACTTTGAGGTGTTTCTCCATAAAGGAGTTTAGCATGTCCTTCTGCCCAAAGAGGAAGCAGAGGCCACTTCCAACCTCTCCTACAAGTAGTCACGTCTAGCACCTCGGGGTGTGGGACCACGGCTACTGGTGCTGCAGTGTTCGTCTGTGAGGGTATTTCAGATTCTATGGAGATTCTTTCACTTTTCAACACACAGCATTGGGACTCTAACCTCATAGCTCCAGGTCGGGGAATCTAAGTCAGCACCATGTTTCCTGAGGGTTTCCAAGCAGAGAGTTATTTTCATGTTCCAGGAGGACCCCACATCTCATATGCTGTCTGGGCACAGTAAGCCTTAAAGATAGAGTCAAAAGCAAGGGAGAAGCAATGGAAAGAGGAGGCTTTAAAAAGGCACGCACACTCATCGAATCAGGATCATAGAGAGAACACAGATTGAGACAGCACTAGCGGACGTATGGAGTTTGCTCCTAACATAAGAAAATATATTTTTTTCCCAACACTAAGAGTAGTGTGGAGAAGGCTTTTGTTGTAAATGCCTTATGATGACTCAGGGGGATGTGGGTGGCCCAAGTGGACATCCAGGGACTTTAGAATGAGTTTGGCCTTCACTGCTTTGGTGACATCTTTGTCCACTATTCCTAGGCTCACACCCACAAGATTACACAGTAGGGAATCTCATCAGGATGGGCATGGCCATCTCGGTCCTGGTGGCCCTTGGATTCCTGATACTGGAGTCTGGCATGGTCAGAAAAAAAAAAAAAAAACCCAAAATGTAGGAGGAAGAGGAACATGAGAGAAAACCATGCACGATTTAGAACAATAGAGGGTTGGCATCAAATCTCCTGATCCCAGAAGGCTTTGGAAGGAAATTGCCATCGTATATGGGGTGAATTGTCTACTGAGAATATGGTGCAAAATAAGTAACCAAAGTCTCTTTTTCTTACAGGAAAATACAAAAAGCCCTCTCTCATCACCCGAGAGAACGCCGTGGTGGGTCCAGGAGATATAGTGACCTTGTTCTGCAGCTCAAGGATCCCATTTGACAAGTATCATCTATCCAGGAAGCAGGAGGCCCATGGTCACTGGCTCAGTGGAGGGCAGAGCCACAATGGAATATTCCAGGTCGACCTTCCTCTGTGCTTTGTGTCCCCAACCTCTGTTGGGAGCTACAGATGCTACGATGCTTTCAATGAGTCTCCCTATGAATGGTCAGCCCCCAGTGACCCACTGCACATTCCTGTCACAGGTGAGGAACCCACGCCTGCTGCATGTTCTGGTGCCAGCTACACCCTGGAGCTCTATCTGAGGGGCGTCCTGCTGGAGATCAGGAGATTTGAGGGGTTCTGAACAAAATGAAGCAGTGAGAAATACAATGAGAAAAAGAGAGGCTGAGAATGACCAGTGCAATCAGGGTACAGGATTGGAGACAGGGCACCTCCACCCTCTTCTCCACATCCTATGTAGAGGCTCACTTTGGGGTCCTATGTGTTCAGGTGAATGAATAATTGCATCAGGAGAAACACAGGAGGAGGTGAGGCCAGATAAGGTTTGGGGACATCAGAGGTTGCACCAGCCCTTTGCCCTTATTCATTTTCCAGGAGCTCCTCCTGACCTCTCAGCCCCAGAGAGATTTCCCCTTTGGTGAATGGAGATATTTATGACCCCGTTGTAGATAAGGTCTCTTGACATCAACGGGCATCTCTGAGCCCTCTGTCCCCTTTCACGTCTAGGGGAGAAAGTCTGTTCTCAAAGGATTCTGACAAGAGACCTCAGGACCCGCATTAGTCATTAGGTGAATGACAGAGTAGGCTGTGGGCAAGAGACAGACACACCACATAGAATGGTTCTGCTTCAGTGTGGTGAGGAATGACCCTTGTACACCCATTCTCTGTCTTTTTTCCTAGGAATCTCTGAGAGTGCTTGCCCGACACCCATGGAATCAAGCCCTGAAACTGGTGAGCAGAGAATTCTTCACCTAGTTTGTGAATTCCTGGGGAGACAGAAGTCTCCTTCTCCACCTGAAATCCTTTTTTTTTTTTTTTTTGAGATGGAGTCTTGCTCTGTCACCCAGGCTGGACTGCAGTGGCGCCATCTTGGCTCACTGCAAGCACTGCCTCCCGGGTTCCCGCCATTCTCCTGCCTCAGCCTCCCGAGTAGCTGGGACTACAGGCGCCCGCCACCCCGCCCAGCTAGTTTTTTGTATTTTTAGTAGAGACGGGGTTTCACCGTGTTAGCCAGGATGGTCTCGATCTCCTGACCTCGTGATCTGCCCGTCTCGGCCTCCCAAAGGGCTGGGATTACAGGCGTGAGCCACTGCGTCCGGCCTCCACCTGAAATCTTTATGGAAGTGGCTGTTTCCTGAGCAGCTGGAGGGGAACTTGGAATTAAGGGAGGGGGGTCCAAGTCCCCAGCACTGCGGTCATTGGTGCTGGTTGGGTGGTCGGTGAGAAAGGAAATTCTTGAAGGGAGCTGGCCGAGCTGAGGAAGGAGAGAAGAGTAAAGTCCATCTCTCGCCCCTGTCCAGGGTGCTGATCCTACAGGCTTGCAAAGAGGCAACGGAGGAACAAATGGAATCGACCCCACTATAGGAGGAGGAGAGAGCGTTTGGGGCTCAGGATGGTTGAGGCGTTCCCTGAGAATCATGAGCTTTAGTTGAGCTGATCCAGACACTCTTTAGCTTGAGCACATGGACACAATTCTATCCACATTTGGGAATTCATTCTCTTACATATCCAAGGCAGCCTTGTATCCAGAAAACCAAAGGGATCCATCAGTGCTGAACTTCGGTGCCAGTGTCTCTCTGGGAAAGGAGGTGCAGAAATGCACCCATCTGGGAACGTCAGTCCACTAGGGATATATCCAGTCTATGCAAGTAACGGTGGCCATTGTGTGGACGAGACCAAGAAAGAGAAAGCTTTGTCCCAATTTTCAGGAACACCACGTTCTGAGCCTGGTCCTGTCATTTTCCAAAACATCTTTTAAATGAACTCGTATACAATATTCTCTATTTTCTTCCCCAAAGAGCTGGTGTTCTGGCATGACTTTTGTAAAATTGATAGAGTGTAATATATATATATATATAGTGTGTGTGTATATATTACATATATATGTATATATATTACATAATATATATATTTGCATTTTCTCCATGTATCCACCTAAGTATTTGCTTTTATCATTTATCCTTTTCAGTTGCTTCTTGTCAGCCTCCCTATCTTGAATGCAAACTAATTGCTTATACTAATTGTAGTATTCTTGGATCCTAGAGACAAAAATGCTTAATGTGTTGCAGATACTATTCCATTTATTTGATTAAAACAGGTCGATCAGGTTAATAGATTAACAAAATGGGATGGAAATGCATAATTATGAGCCAGAGATGAGAAAGTATTGTCTGGGGTGAAGCAAAGGAAGGGTAACTGGCAACTCCAGTCTGTTCTCTTGTATTTTCCTGCTATTCAGAAAACCTGTAGCTCCAAATTCTCTTCTCTGCGTCTAAATTTTATGAATGGTGCAATATTGGGCATGCTTCTCTCAAGTAATTAGCTGATTTTAGAGACACATTGAGTATCAGAGAATAGCATGATCACTCCTATGTTTCCTCACATTCCCCCTCTTTCTGTGGTTCTCAGGGGCAGCTCATATCCTGAGATCATTACAGAACCCATCAGAATGCAAAGCTGCTCAATACAGAGATGTTCTCAGCTATGGATGAGGCTGAGAGGCTATGACCACTCAGGGGGATGTGGGTGACCAGAGTGGACATCCAGGGACTTTAGGATGAGTTTGGCCTTCACACCTTTGGTGACATCTTTGTCCACTATTCCTAGGCTCACACCCCCAGGATTACACAGCAGGGAATCTTATCAGGATGGGTGTGGCCGTCTTGGTCCTGGTGGTCATTGGAGTCCTGCTACTGGAGTCTTGCATCGTCAGAAAAAAAAAACCCAAACGCAAGAAGAAGAAGAACACAAAAGAAAACCATTCACCATTTAGAACAATAGAGGCTTGGAATCCAATCTCCTAATCCCAGAGGCTTTGGAAGGAAATTGTCAGAAATTGTCATCGTATGCTGGGTGAACTGTTTGCTGAGAATATGGAGTGAAAGAAATGGCCTCAGGTTTGAGATCTCTAGTTCGAAACTCTTCCTCAATTCAATTCTGATGTCTTCCCTTCCCACTGTCACTGACTTTCCTTGACTTCCCTCTCCGATTTGCTTACCTTATAAAATGAAGGTACGTCACTTGCGGCAGGTGTGGACCCACACAGATATAAACTCCATGCCCTGGTCTTCTTGTAATGCACTTTTATTATTATTATTATTTTTATTTTTAGATAGAGTCTCCCTCTGTCCCCCAGGCAGGACTGCAGTGGCGTGGTCTCGGCTCACTGCAACCTCCGCCTCCCGGGTTCAAGCGATTCTCCTGCCTCGGCCTCTGAAGTATCTGGGATTACAGGCTTGTGTCACCACGCCTGGCTAATTTTTTTGTATTTTTAGTAGAGATGGGGTTTCACCCTGTTAGCCAGGATGGTCTCAATCTCCTGATCTCGTGATCCGCCGGCCTCGGCCTCCCAAAGTGCTGGGATTCCAGGCTTGAGCCACCGCACCGGGCCTCATTTTTACAAACTTTTCGTTAAGATATTCCCTCATCTGTGCTACTGAGCTCTGTCTCGTCAGCTCAAGACGCAGAATATGGTTCACATGATGGAGTAAGTGAGTGAAAATAAGTTTGGAACTAACTAGTCCACAATAATTGCTAAAACGCTCTTGGGAATCCTCCAACGCTTCTCTCTCCATCAGCTGACACTTGGCACAGTTTCTTCAGAAATACCATAAGTTTCTTTTTTTTTAATTATTATTATTATACTTTAAGTTCTAGGGTACATGTGCACAACGTGCAGATTTGTTACATATGTATACATGTGCCATGTTCGTGTGCTGCACCCATTAACTTGTCATTTACATTAGGTATATCTCCTAATGCTATCCCTCCCCCCTCCCTCCACCCCACAACAGGCCCCGGTGTGTGATGTTCCCCGCCCTGTGTCCAAGTGATCTCATTGTTCAATTCCCACCTGTGAGTGAGAACATGCGGTATTTGGTTTTCTGTTCTTGTGATAGTTTGCTGAGAATGATGGTTTCCAGCTGCATCCATGTCCCTATAAAGGACACGAACTCATCCTTTTTTATGGCTGCATAGTATTCCCTGGTGTATATGTGCCACATTTTCTTAATCCAGTCTGTCACTGATGGACATTTGGGTTGATTCCAAGTCTTTGCTATTGTGAATAGTGCCGCAATGAACATACGTGTGCATGTGTCTTTACAGCAGCATGATTTATAATCCTTTGGGTATATCCCCAGTAGTGGGATGACTGGGTCAAATGGTACAGAAATACCATAAATTTCAATGTCAACTTCTACTTGAGGGTATCCAGAGTGCACTAGCTAACCAATTCTATGAAAAAAAAAATACTGTTAAAAAACTCTGACTCGTGGCATCTGCCTCTTTATTTGGTGTCAATACTCTATTCATGGCCAACTCCAAAGTGGCAGTGTAAATGACCCTAATGCTGATTTGCAAAGTGGAGAATAGAATTGTCTTTTGCGAGTGAATATAAGCCAGCTGTGGTGCTGAAGGGAGAAGAAACAGAGATCAGACTGTTCCTGTGTTTATGTAGAAAGGGAAGACGTAAGAAATTTCATTCTGACCTGTACCCTGAACAGTTGCTTTGCTTTGTTAATCTGTAACTTTGCCCCAGCCACTTTGACCCAGCTTTGAGCTCACAAAAACATGTGTTGTTTGGGATCAAGGTTTAAGGGATTTAGGGCTGTGCAGGATGTGCCTTGTTAATAAAATGTCTACAAGCAGTATGCTCGGTAAAAGTCATCGCCATTCTCTAGTCTTAGTAAACCAGGGACACAATGCATTGTGGAAGGCTGCAGGGACCTGTGCCTTGGAAAGCCGGGTATTGTTCAAGGTTTCTCCCCATGTGATAGTCAGAAGTATGACCTTGTGGGATGAGAAAGACCTGACCATTCTCCAGCCCGACACCCGTAAAGGGTCTGTGCTGAGGAGGATTAGTAAAAAAGGACGGCCTCTTGCAGTTGAGATAGAGGAAGGCCACTGTCTTCTGCCTGGTCCTGGGAACTGAATGTCTCGGTATAAAACCCGATTGTACATTTGTTCAATTCTGAGACAGGAGAAAAACCGTCCTGTGGCGGGAGGCGAGACATGTTGGCAGCAATGCTGCTTTGTTATTCTTTACTCCACTGAGATGTTTGGGCGGAGAGAAACATAAATCTGGCCGACGTGCACATCCAGGCATAGTACCTCCCCTTGAACTTAATTATGACACAGATTCTTTTGCTCACATGTTTTCTTGCTGACCTTCTTCCTATTATTACCTTGCTTTTCTGCTGCATTCCTCTTGCTGAGATAGTGAAAATAATAATCAATAAAAACTGAGGGAACTCAGAGACCGGTGCCAGTGCAGGTCCTTGGTATGCTGAGTGCCGGTCTCCTGGGCCCACTGTTATTTCTCTACACTTTGTCTCTGTGTCTTATTTCTTTTCTCAGTCTCTCGTCCCACCTGATGAGATATACCCACAGGTGTGGAGGGGCAGGCCACCCCTTCAAGGTGCACCTCACCGATAACATGTTTCTTCTATTTAATAGAATAGAATCATTTACACTTACACAATAAGATCATTTACACTTCAGTGTGGTGCTACCGTTTCAATAAAATTTTGTAACAAATTCTAATTCACTTTCCCTAGAGGCAAAAAGAAAACAATGGCGATTATCCACCGTGGAAGAAATTTTAAGTATGTTAGAACTCCTACAGATGAATGTGTCCTCAATGCCTCCTCCTGACCTCTCAGCTGTGTCCTGACTAATGATATATTTTTAAACTCCAGTTCATCCTTTTGACAGTGATTGAAATGGACAAAACAATAGAAAATAGAGTTGATATGTGTGATCACCTTCAATGACACAGATTAACAGTGAAAACCACAGACAAAGACGTGTGATACTTTTATCTAGGTGATAGAACATGGACCTGTAAATGCAGCACTTTGGGAGGAAGAGGCGGGTGATCACCTGAGGTCAGGAGTTTGAGACCAGCCTGCACAACATGGCAGAACCCCGTCTCTACTAAAGATACAAAAAATTAGCTGGGTGTAGTGGCGCGAGCCTGTAATACCAGCTACTCGGGAGGCTGAGGCAGGAGAATAGCTTGAACCTGGGAGGCAGAGGTTGTGATGAGCTGAGATCGTGCCATGCCACTCCAGCCAGGAGACTCCATCTTAAAAAAAGAAAACAAACAAACAAAAAACAAAAACAAAACAAAACAAAAAACATGGTGTATTAGTTCATTTTTACATTGCCATAAAGAACTACCTGAGACTGAGACTGGGTAATTTACGAAGAAGAGAGGTTTAATTGACTCACAGTTCCACAGACTTAACAGGAAGGATGCCTGGGAGGCCTCAGGAAACTTACTGTCATGGCGGAAGTTGAAGGGGAAGCGGAGATCTTCTTCTCATTGTTGCAGGACAAAGAGAGAACCAGGGGAGACATGTCACACTTTCAAACCACCAGCTCTTGTGAGAACTCACGATCACGAGAACAGCAAGGGAGAAATCTGCCCCCAGGATCCAATCATCTTTCATCCGGCCCTCCTCCAATACATGGGAAAAATTTGAGATGAGATTTGGGAGGGGACATAGCCAAATCATATCATTTGGCCCCTTGCCCCTCCCAAATCTCATGTCCTTCTCACATTTCAAAACCAATCATGCCTTCCCAACAGTTCCCCGAAGTCTCAGCTCATTTCAGCATGAACTCACAACTCCAAGTCCAAAGTCTCCTCTGAGACAAAGCAAGTCTCTTCCCCGTATGAGCCTGTAAAATTATAAACATGTTAGCTACTTCCAAGATACAATAGAAGTACAGACACTGGGCAAATGTTCCCATTCCAAGTGGGAGAAATTGTCCAAGGCAAAGGGGCCACAGGCCATGTGGCGATGGGTTTGTAGGTGCAGCAAACCACCATGGCATATGTTTAGCTGTGTCACAAACCTGCATGTCCTGGCCATGTACCCTGGAACTTAAAATAAAACAAAATATCTTTGATTATAAAAAGATATGATGGTGGCCCAGGGAATCCCAGGGATACCATCCCCGAACCCCACAACCCAGAACCCCAGTGTCACGGGGTTGCTGGGACAGCACTGGCACTGCCTGCCTCAAAACTTTTTGTGAAATGAGACATTAAATGTCTTTATTGTTTTAAGAAAAGGGGAGAATGACGATGATTGTAACAAATACTTTCAAGCTTTATTGACATGTACAAATTGTACATATTTGGTGGTTGGAATATGACGTTTTGATGTATGTGAAATAATTACCATAATCGAACTAACAAAAAAGCATCTTTCCCCTCACAGGCTTATCATTTTTGTCTTCATTTTTTTTAACATGGTGACAACATGTAAGACATACCCTCCTAGCAAATTTCATGAATGCAATACAGTCTTTTTACACTCTAGTCAGGCGGGTTTTGAGCGTGGGAAATGAGGACATGTTGGTCAAAGGCTACAAAGTTTGGTTATGCGGGATGAAAATGTTCTAGAGATCTAAAGTACGGCGTGGTGACGATAGGTCACAGAGCTTCTGACGGAAGAGGCTATTTTGTGTGCAGATTTTGCCTTCCTCCAAGATGGCAAAACTGCAGAAGAAATTGTCCAGTGGGCAGAAGAAACTGGAGGTTTATTGGGATGTGTTGACTTCCCTCCATCAATTGAAGATAAGAGATGACCAGAATTCAAGGTGCTGCCTAATTCATGTTAGTATTGAGGAAGGAGCTCATTCCTCTTAACAATGAGGATTAATCAGAATT
>NW_022320585.1:0-15552 GCF_002776525.5 Piliocolobus tephrosceles
AATTCTGATTAATCCTCATTGTTAAGAGGAATGAGCTCCTTCCTCAATACTAACATGAATTAGGCAGCACCTTGAATTCTGGTCATCTCTTATCTTCAATTGATGGAGGGAAGTCAACACATCCCAATAAACCTCCAGTTTCTTCTGCCCACTGGACAATTTCTTCTGCAGTTTTGCCATCTTGGAGGAAGGCAAAATCTGCACACAAAATAGCCTCTTCCGTCAGAAGCTCTGTGACCTATCGTCACCACGCCGTACTTTAGATCTCTAGAACATTTTCATCCCGCATAACCAAACTTTGTAGCCTTTGACCAACATGTCCTCATTTCCCACGCTCAAAACCCGCCTGACTAGAGTGTAAAAAGACTGTATTGCATTCATGAAATTTGCTAGGAGGGTATGTCTTACATGTTGTCACCATGTTAAAAAAAATGAAGACAAAAATGATAAGCCTGTGAGGGGAAAGATGCTTTTTTGTTAGTTCGATTATGGTAATTATTTCACATACATCAAAACGTCATATTCCAACCACCAAATATGTACAATTTGTACATGTCAATAAAGCTTGAAAGTATTTGTTACAATCATCGTCATTCTCCCCTTTTCTTAAAACAATAAAGACATTTAATGTCTCATTTCACAAAAAGTTTTGAGGCAGGCAGTGCCAGTGCTGTCCCAGCAACCCCGTGACACTGGGGTTCTGGGTTGTGGGGTTCGGGGATGGTATCCCTGGGATTCCCTGGGCCACCATCATATCTTTTTATAATCAAAGATATTTTGTTTTATTTTAAGTTCCAGGGTACATGGCCAGGACATGCAGGTTTGTGACACAGCTAAACATATGCCATGGTGGTTTGCTGCACCTACAAACCCATCGCCACATGGCCTGTGGCCCCTTTGCCTTGGACAATTTCTCCCACTTGGAATGGGAACATTTGCCCAGTGTCTGTACTTCTATTGTATCTTGGAAGTAGCTAACATGTTTATAATTTTACAGGCTCATACGGGGAAGAGACTTGCTTTGTCTCAGAGGAGACTTTGGACTTGGAGTTGTGAGTTCATGCTGAAATGAGCTGAGACTTCGGGGAACTGTTGGGAAGGCATGATTGGTTTTGAAATGTGAGAAGGACATGAGATTTGGGAGGGGCAAGGGGCCAAATGATATGATTTGGCTATGTCCCCTCCCAAATCTCATCTCAAATTTTTCCCATGTATTGGAGGAGGGCCGGATGAAAGATGATTGGATCCTGGGGGCAGATTTCTCCCTTGCTGTTCTCGTGATCGTGAGTTCTCACAAGAGCTGGTGGTTTGAAAGTGTGACATGTCTCCCCTGGTTCTCTCTTTGTCCTGCAACAATGAGAAGAAGATCTCCGCTTCCCCTTCAACTTCCGCCATGACAGTAAGTTTCCTGAGGCCTCCCAGGCATCCTTCCTGTTAAGTCTGTGGAACTGTGAGTCAATTAAACCTCTCTTCTTCGTAAATTACCCAGTCTCAGTCTCAGGTAGTTCTTTATGGCAATGTAAAAATGAACTAATACACCATGTTTTTTGTTTTGTTTTGTTTTTGTTTTTTGTTTGTTTGTTTTCTTTTTTTAAGATGGAGTCTCCTGGCTGGAGTGGCATGGCACGATCTCAGCTCATCACAACCTCTGCCTCCCAGGTTCAAGCTATTCTCCTGCCTCAGCCTCCCGAGTAGCTGGTATTACAGGCTCGCGCCACTACACCCAGCTAATTTTTTGTATCTTTAGTAGAGACGGGGTTCTGCCATGTTGTGCAGGCTGGTCTCAAACTCCTGACCTCAGGTGATCACCCGCCTCTTCCTCCCAAAGTGCTGCATTTACAGGTCCATGTTCTATCACCTAGATAAAAGTATCACACGTCTTTGTCTGTGGTTTTCACTGTTAATCTGTGTCATTGAAGGTGATCACACATATCAACTCTATTTTCTATTGTTTTGTCCATTTCAATCACTGTCAAAAGGATGAACTGGAGTTTAAAAATATATCATTAGTCAGGACACAGCTGAGAGGTCAGGAGGAGGCATTGAGGACACATTCATCTGTAGGAGTTCTAACATACTTAAAATTTCTTCCACGGTGGATAATCGCCATTGTTTTCTTTTTGCCTCTAGGGAAAGTGAATTAGAATTTGTTACAAAATTTTATTGAAACGGTAGCACCACACTGAAGTGTAAATGATCTTATTGTGTAAGTGTAAATGATTCTATTCTATTAAATAGAAGAAACATGTTATCGGTGAGGTGCACCTTGAAGGGGTGGCCTGCCCCTCCACACCTGTGGGTATATCTCATCAGGTGGGACGAGAGACTGAGAAAAGAAATAAGACACAGAGACAAAGTGTAGAGAAATAACAGTGGGCCCAGGAGACCGGCACTCAGCATACCAAGGACCTGCACTGGCACCGGTCTCTGAGTTCCCTCAGTTTTTATTGATTATTATTTTCACTATCTCAGCAAGAGGAATGCAGCAGAAAAGCAAGGTAATAATAGGAAGAAGGTCAGCAAGAAAACATGTGAGCAAAAGAATCTGTGTCATAATTAAGTTCAAGGGGAGGTACTATGCCTGGATGTGCACGTCGGCCAGATTTATGTTTCTCTCCGCCCAAACATCTCAGTGGAGTAAAGAATAACAAAGCAGCATTGCTGCCAACATGTCTCGCCTCCCGCCACAGGACGGTTTTTCTCCTGTCTCAGAATTGAACAAATGTACAATCGGGTTTTATACCGAGACATTCAGTTCCCAGGACCAGGCAGAAGACAGTGGCCTTCCTCTATCTCAACTGCAAGAGGCCGTCCTTTTTTACTAATCCTCCTCAGCACAGACCCTTTACGGGTGTCGGGCTGGAGAATGGTCAGGTCTTTCTCATCCCACAAGGTCATACTTCTGACTATCACATGGGGAGAAACCTTGAACAATACCCGGCTTTCCAAGGCACAGGTCCCTGCAGCCTTCCACAATGCATTGTGTCCCTGGTTTACTAAGACTAGAGAATGGCGATGACTTTTACCGAGCATACTGCTTGTAGACATTTTATTAACAAGGCACATCCTGCACAGCCCTAAATCCCTTAAACCTTGATCCCAAACAACACATGTTTTTGTGAGCTCAAAGCTGGGTCAAAGTGGCTGGGGCAAAGTTACAGATTAACAAAGCAAAGCAACTGTTCAGGGTACAGGTCAGAATGAAATTTCTTACGTCTTCCCTTTCTACATAAACACAGGAACAGTCTGATCTCTGTTTCTTCTCCCTTCAGCACCACAGCTGGCTTATATTCACTCGCAAAAGACAATTCTATTCTCCACTTTGCAAATCAGCATTAGGGTCATTTACACTGCCACTTTGGAGTTGGCCATGAATAGAGTATTGACACCAAATAAAGAGGCAGATGCCACGAGTCAGAGTTTTTTAACAGTATTTTTTTTTTCATAGAATTGGTTAGCTAGTGCACTCTGGATACCCTCAAGTAGAAGTTGACATTGAAATTTATGGTATTTCTGTACCATTTGACCCAGTCATCCCACTACTGGGGATATACCCAAAGGATTATAAATCATGCTGCTGTAAAGACACATGCACACGTATGTTCATTGCGGCACTATTCACAATAGCAAAGACTTGGAATCAACCCAAATGTCCATCAGTGACAGACTGGATTAAGAAAATGTGGCACATATACACCAGGGAATACTATGCAGCCATAAAAAAGGATGAGTTCGTGTCCTTTATAGGGACATGGATGCAGCTGGAAACCATCATTCTCAGCAAACTATCACAAGAACAGAAAACCAAATACCGCATGTTCTCACTCACAGGTGGGAATTGAACAATGAGATCACTTGGACACAGGGCGGGGAACATCACACACCGGGGCCTGTTGTGGGGTGGAGGGAGGGGGGAGGGATAGCATTAGGAGATATACCTAATGTAAATGACAAGTTAATGGGTGCAGCACACGAACATGGCACATGTATACATATGTAACAAATCTGCACGTTGTGCACATGTACCCTAGAACTTAAAGTATAATAATAATAATTAAAAAAAAAGAAACTTATGGTATTTCTGAAGAAACTGTGCCAAGTGTCAGCTGATGGAGAGAGAAGCGTTGGAGGATTCCCAAGAGCGTTTTAGCAATTATTGTGGACTAGTTAGTTCCAAACTTATTTTCACTCACTTACTCCATCATGTGAACCATATTCTGCGTCTTGAGCTGACGAGACAGAGCTCAGTAGCACAGATGAGGGAATATCTTAACGAAAAGTTTGTAAAAATGAGGCCCGGTGCGGTGGCTCAAGCCTGGAATCCCAGCACTTTGGGAGGCCGAGGCCGGCGGATCACGAGATCAGGAGATTGAGACCATCCTGGCTAACAGGGTGAAACCCCATCTCTACTAAAAATACAAAAAAATTAGCCAGGCGTGGTGACACAAGCCTGTAATCCCAGATACTTCAGAGGCCGAGGCAGGAGAATCGCTTGAACCCGGGAGGCGGAGGTTGCAGTGAGCCGAGACCACGCCACTGCAGTCCTGCCTGGGGGACAGAGGGAGACTCTATCTAAAAATAAAAATAATAATAATAATAAAAGTGCATTACAAGAAGACCAGGGCATGGAGTTTATATCTGTGTGGGTCCACACCTGCCGCAAGTGACGTACCTTCATTTTATAAGGTAAGCAAATCGGAGAGGGAAGTCAAGGAAAGTCAGTGACAGTGGGAAGGGAAGACATCAGAATTGAATTGAGGAAGAGTTTCGAACTAGAGATCTCAAACCTGAGGCCATTTCTTTCACTCCATATTCTCAGCAAACAGTTCACCCAGCATACGATGACAATTTCTGACAATTTCCTTCCAAAGCCTCTGGGATTAGGAGATTGGATTCCAAGCCTCTATTGTTCTAAATGGTGAATGGTTTTCTTTTGTGTTCTTCTTCTTCTTGCGTTTGGGTTTTTTTTTTCTGACGATGCAAGACTCCAGTAGCAGGACTCCAATGACCACCAGGACCAAGACGGCCACACCCATCCTGATAAGATTCCCTGCTGTGTAATCCTGGGGGTGTGAGCCTAGGAATAGTGGACAAAGATGTCACCAAAGGTGTGAAGGCCAAACTCATCCTAAAGTCCCTGGATGTCCACTCTGGTCACCCACATCCCCCTGAGTGGTCATAGCCTCTCAGCCTCATCCATAGCTGAGAACATCTCTGTATTGAGCAGCTTTGCATTCTGATGGGTTCTGTAATGATCTCAGGATATGAGCTGCCCCTGAGAACCACAGAAAGAGGGGGAATGTGAGGAAACATAGGAGTGATCATGCTATTCTCTGATACTCAATGTGTCTCTAAAATCAGCTAATTACTTGAGAGAAGCATGCCCAATATTGCACCATTCATAAAATTTAGACGCAGAGAAGAGAATTTGGAGCTACAGGTTTTCTGAATAGCAGGAAAATACAAGAGAACAGACTGGAGTTGCCAGTTACCCTTCCTTTGCTTCACCCCAGACAATACTTTCTCATCTCTGGCTCATAATTATGCATTTCCATCCCATTTTGTTAATCTATTAACCTGATCGACCTGTTTTAATCAAATAAATGGAATAGTATCTGCAACACATTAAGCATTTTTGTCTCTAGGATCCAAGAATACTACAATTAGTATAAGCAATTAGTTTGCATTCAAGATAGGGAGGCTGACAAGAAGCAACTGAAAAGGATAAATGATAAAAGCAAATACTTAGGTGGATACATGGAGAAAATGCAAATATATATATTATGTAATATATATACATATATATGTAATATATACACACACACTATATATATATATATATTACACTCTATCAATTTTACAAAAGTCATGCCAGAACACCAGCTCTTTGGGGAAGAAAATAGAGAATATTGTATACGAGTTCATTTAAAAGATGTTTTGGAAAATGACAGGACCAGGCTCAGAACGTGGTGTTCCTGAAAATTGGGACAAAGCTTTCTCTTTCTTGGTCTCGTCCACACAATGGCCACCGTTACTTGCATAGACTGGATATATCCCTAGTGGACTGACGTTCCCAGATGGGTGCATTTCTGCACCTCCTTTCCCAGAGAGACACTGGCACCGAAGTTCAGCACTGATGGATCCCTTTGGTTTTCTGGATACAAGGCTGCCTTGGATATGTAAGAGAATGAATTCCCAAATGTGGATAGAATTGTGTCCATGTGCTCAAGCTAAAGAGTGTCTGGATCAGCTCAACTAAAGCTCATGATTCTCAGGGAACGCCTCAACCATCCTGAGCCCCAAACGCTCTCTCCTCCTCCTATAGTGGGGTCGATTCCATTTGTTCCTCCGTTGCCTCTTTGCAAGCCTGTAGGATCAGCACCCTGGACAGGGGCGAGAGATGGACTTTACTCTTCTCTCCTTCCTCAGCTCGGCCAGCTCCCTTCAAGAATTTCCTTTCTCACCGACCACCCAACCAGCACCAATGACCGCAGTGCTGGGGACTTGGACCCCCCTCCCTTAATTCCAAGTTCCCCTCCAGCTGCTCAGGAAACAGCCACTTCCATAAAGATTTCAGGTGGAGGCCGGACGCAGTGGCTCACGCCTGTAATCCCAGCCCTTTGGGAGGCCGAGACGGGCAGATCACGAGGTCAGGAGATCGAGACCATCCTGGCTAACACGGTGAAACCCCGTCTCTACTAAAAATACAAAAAACTAGCTGGGCGGGGTGGCGGGCGCCTGTAGTCCCAGCTACTCGGGAGGCTGAGGCAGGAGAATGGCGGGAACCCGGGAGGCAGTGCTTGCAGTGAGCCAAGATGGCGCCACTGCAGTCCAGCCTGGGTGACAGAGCAAGACTCCATCTCAAAAAAAAAAAAAAAAAGGATTTCAGGTGGAGAAGGAGACTTCTGTCTCCCCAGGAATTCACAAACTAGGTGAAGAATTCTCTGCTCACCAGTTTCAGGGCTTGATTCCATGGGTGTCGGGCAAGCACTCTCAGAGATTCCTAGGAAAAAAGACAGAGAATGGGTGTACAAGGGTCATTCCTCACCACACTGAAGCAGAACCATTCTATGTGGTGTGTCTGTCTCTTGCCCACAGCCTACTCTGTCATTCACCTAATGACTAATGCGGGTCCTGAGGTCTCTTGTCAGAATCCTTTGAGAACAGACTTTCTCCCCTAGACGTGAAAGGGGACAGAGGGCTCAGAGATGCCCGTTGATGTCAAGAGACCTTATCTACAACGGGGTCATAAATATCTCCATTCACCAAAGGGGAAATCTCTCTGGGGCTGAGAGGTCAGGAGGAGCTCCTGGAAAATGAATAAGGGCAAAGGGCTGGTGCAACCTCTGATGTCCCCAAACCTTATCTGGCCTCACCTCCTCCTGTGTTTCTCCTGATGCAATTATTCATTCACCTGAACACATAGGACCCCAAAGTGAGCCTCTACATAGGATGTGGAGAAGA
Organism: Piliocolobus tephrosceles; assembly: GCF_002776525.5. NCBI lineage: Eukaryota > Metazoa > Chordata > Mammalia > Primates > Cercopithecidae > Piliocolobus > Piliocolobus tephrosceles. The sequence continues at coordinate 7,465 of NW_022320585.1, forward strand.
GGGTGGAGGTGCCCTGTCTCCAATCCTGTACCCTGATTGCACTGGTCATTCTCAGCCTCTCTTTTTCTCATTGTATTTCTCACTGCTTCATTTTGTTCAGAACCCCTCAAATCTCCTGATCTCCAGCAGGACGCCCCTCAGATAGAGCTCCAGGGTGTAGCTGGCACCAGAACATGCAGCAGGCGTGGGTTCCTCACCTGTGACAGGAATGTGCAGTGGGTCACTGGGGGCTGACCATTCATAGGGAGACTCATTGAAAGCATCGTAGCATCTGTAGCTCCCAACAGAGGTTGGGGACACAAAGCACAGAGGAAGGTCGACCTGGAATATTCCATTGTGGCTCTGCCCTCCACTGAGCCAGTGACCATGGGCCTCCTGCTTCCTGGATAGATGATACTTGTCAAATGGGATCCTTGAGCTGCAGAACAAGGTCACTATATCTCCTGGACCCACCACGGCGTTCTCTCGGGTGATGAGAGAGGGCTTTTTGTATTTTCCTGTAAGAAAAAGAGACTTTGGTTACTTATTTTGCACCATATTCTCAGTAGACAATTCACCCCATATACGATGGCAATTTCCTTCCAAAGCCTTCTGGGATCAGGAGATTTGATGCCAACCCTCTATTGTTCTAAATCGTGCATGGTTTTCTCTCATGTTCCTCTTCCTCCTACATTTTGGGTTTTTTTTTTTTTTTTCTGACCATGCCAGACTCCAGTATCAGGAATCCAAGGGCCACCAGGACCGAGATGGCCATGCCCATCCTGATGAGATTCCCTACTGTGTAATCTTGTGGGTGTGAGCCTAGGAATAGTGGACAAAGATGTCACCAAAGCAGTGAAGGCCAAACTCATTCTAAAGTCCCTGGATGTCCACTTGGGCCACCCACATCCCCCTGAGTCATCATAAGGCATTTACAACAAAAGCCTTCTCCACACTACTCTTAGTGTTGGGAAAAAAATATATTTTCTTATGTTAGGAGCAAACTCCATACGTCCGCTAGTGCTGTCTCAATCTGTGTTCTCTCTATGATCCTGATTCGATGAGTGTGCGTGCCTTTTTAAAGCCTCCTCTTTCCATTGCTTCTCCCTTGCTTTTGACTCTATCTTTAAGGCTTACTGTGCCCAGACAGCATATGAGATGTGGGGTCCTCCTGGAACATGAAAATAACTCTCTGCTTGGAAACCCTCAGGAAACATGGTGCTGACTTAGATTCCCCGACCTGGAGCTATGAGGTTAGAGTCCCAATGCTGTGTGTTGAAAAGTGAAAGAATCTCCATAGAATCTGAAATACCCTCACAGACGAACACTGCAGCACCAGTAGCCGTGGTCCCACACCCCGAGGTGCTAGACGTGACTACTTGTAGGAGAGGTTGGAAGTGGCCTCTGCTTCCTCTTTGGGCAGAAGGACATGCTAAACTCCTTTATGGAGAAACACCTCAAAGTCCCAATCTCCACTCAGATCCTCCAGGAGCTTCGCTAGTGGGCGGTGAAGGTGGGAGTTTGTGGTGTGTCCCTGCGTCTCATGGCAGAGGAACGGGGCTGCAGGTCCCACGTGGGGAACCAACACCAAAAGGCAACTCAGTGCCTGAGCTGAGGGAAAGCAGCCCCTTGTCGAGGTTTGCGAATCTCTCTCAGTATGTTTCACATTCTCTGTCACAGTCTCTGCCAGTGGCAAAGTGTCTCTGCCACACTGAGGTGTGGTTGTAACTTGTTTTCTTTTTAACTATCACAAGTTCTCTGTTTCTCCCTCTTTCCTTCATCCCCTCCCCTGGTCCTCTAATAATACTTGGTGTTTCTGTGTTCCGGCATTTTTCTTCCTTTACTGGCGGTTTGATCAACAACCACATCACCCCGAGGAGTTTCCAGGGCACCAAAAGACCACGGACGGTCCAGCCACACTCACCCGTGATCACAATGTCCAGGGGGTCACTGGGAGCCGACCACATGTAGCGGGAGTGATTGAAAGAACCACAGCATCTGTAGGCTCCTGCGTGGGCAGGCGTTATAGGACCCATGGAGAAGACAGCCTTGGAGAAGTGGTGCCCAGCCTGGATCATCTTACCATACTGCTGGGAATGCTGTGTGTTCCCCTCTTTGTATAAGATAAATTCATCAAATGCCAGTTCTGAGTGACAGCACAGTCTCACCCTGGCTCCTGCATGCACCAGGGAGCTTGGGTGCGCTGAGATGGAGGGTTTTGTGAACAAGCCTGGGAGCAGAGACAGAGGAGTTCACATGAGTCTCCTTCCTTACCCCTCGCCTGAGACCTCAGGGTGAAGCTCTCCCTCGTCACCCTCAAAGCCCGTCAGCATCCTTGCTGTTGGTGTGCGTGCATGTTCTCTCTGCGTGGATCCCCATTGTCTGACTTGAAGCCATAGGAGATGTGTGGTTCTCCAGGAAAATGGGAATTACTCTGTGCTTTGAGAACCTTCAGAAAACATGGTGCTGGACTTAGGCTCCCTGGCATGGGACTGTGAGGTTATGAGCCTCACTATTTTTCAATTCTGTGTGTTGAAAAATACAAAAATCTCTGGAGGATCAGAAGAAACCTCACAGGCTCACACTGAAGGAAACAACTGGTTTTTGCCCCAGAACCCAAGAGGGTAGATGTGACTACTTGTTGGGGAGGGTGGAAGTAACTCCTTTTCCCTATTTAGGCAGAAGAACATGGTAAACTCTTTTGCTGAGCAGCTCCTCACAGTCCCAGTCTCCACTCAGATCCTCCAGGAGTTTCATAGCCTGGATCTCCCTACCTCACACCAACCTGCTTCCCCCTCTCTTGGTGGAAAGACTCAACCTCTTCTCTGTTCCTTCTGAGCTCCTTGAATGTGAGACTCACTCCACACTTTCCCTTCCTGACTGTACAGGATGAGTCTCTAACTCCCTTGAGACACTCTGCACATCCATGAGAGAGAAAGGATGAGTGTCAGGAGACCGGGAAGGAGGACGAGAGGAATGGGTGCATTTCCCAATCCATGTCCCACTGAGTCACTGGACTCATCTCCCAAGGGAAGTGTCACTTCCCCAAGGCTCTGGCTCCTTCAAGGCAGGGTAATGACTTCCCTGAGGGAAACACTGGTTCTGGGGTCAGGCAACATGGCTCCCCCCTGGACCCACCCTGCTGGAGTTGATACCAGCATCCTGTGTCTGCTACTCCACAGGCAGATTCTCCCACTGCTCAGCCTCGGCTTCCTCCCTCCTCCTCCTCCACCTGGGTACCTGATTCCTCACAGGAAATACCCTCTCTTTAAATTCTCAGGACGGCTTCTGTGTCCACAGTTACTGCATGACTAGCAATCCCACAATGACTCTGGCTTCACTGGGTGTGGACCCTGGGAAGGGCCATCTGGTGGACATGGGGGGGGCTGGACTTCTCCTACCTGTGACGATGATGTTCAGAGATTTGCTCCCAGCTGACTGCTTTGAGGTGTGCTTGTAAATTCCAGCACACTTGTAGGTCCCTGCGTGTCCTGGGGTCACAGCGTTGATGGTGACGTGGTTGGAAAGGCCAGTGTACGACTCACGGATTTGGCTCCCACTTGTTTGGAATATTGTGAACATGACAAACTGAAGACGGGAATGACAGGAGAGAGTCACACGTCCTCCTAGGGGAACCAGAGGGCTCGGCCAGGCTGACAGGGAGAGTTCGTCCTGAGCACCTGGAAGAGAAGGAGGCACAACCTAGAGAGGGAAATGTGGAGCCCGCTCTCTCCCACTGTCCCTGCGGGCTTTTCCTTCTTCACATTGTTCTGATTTGCCGCGTCACATGGGGTCCCCTGATGCCCTGGGATACCTGTAGTGAGCCAGGGACACAGCCCACCCAGAGCGGACATGGCAGGTCTCCCCAGAACAGCATTTTACTAAGCATGATGATACAATATTGAGCCAAGTTGCTCCTAGTTCTTGTGTACAACAAGAAATCTATACATGGAGGAGAAGGAGGAAATCTACCAGATTCAAATAATACAGAAAATATATCAATTCATTTAACAATTCCCAACACAAGTGCCTGGCATGGGTCCCCCTCCTCCCGGCAGAGAGTACTCCTACCCAACCCTAGACACGCCGGATTCTGAGCATCGCAGGCTCCTTCAGAAGATTGGATGAGCCCGAGGGGCTGCCTATGGAGGGTTTCTAGAACAAAATGGAAATTGGGGTCTCCAGAGGACCCCCTTCCCGTGATCCCAGTGCTCAATGCAAAGCCTTCCCCATGTCATCTGCATCAGCCTGACTTCGTGTCCTCCCTCCCTGCCTGGAGAATCATTTGTGTTTGGCCAACAGAGCATCCTGGGACTGAGACAGGACTCACCCACATGTGTGCAGATCTTCTGGTTCAGACAGAATCCTGGGCCAAAAAAAGAGAGAGAGAGAGAGAGCGCGAGAGCGCTTGTCTTCACGTGAATCCTGCCCTCCTTGTAACTGGGTTTGTCCGCTCAGCCTGGATTCAGAGGGTGCATGAGCCTGCTTCCCACCTGCAGCCCCAGGTTGTGGAGAGGCCAGGTCTTCAAGAGAGCATTTTCCATCCCAACTCTGTCTGCCTTTCCCTTCCAGGACTTACCCAGACACAGGAGGGTGATGAGTTTGGGGGCCATGGTGCCACTTCTATGGGGCAGGACACAGGGGTTGAGCTAAATTGGAAAATGAACAGGATGTGGTAACCATGGTTCCAGTTTCAGTTTGCAGAGTTTAGAGGGTGACCACCGCACAGGAAGATGACCAGCTCTTGCCGTAAACATAGCGGGTGACACAGGAAACTTGCAGATGGTATTTTTGGTTCAAGAGCCCCTAAAAAAGGCCTGCCTTGAACCTCAGCACCGACCAATCGATAACGTCTAAATTTCAAGTTTAATTTTTCTATGTGCAAAATTGTAGAATGATATCTTAATATCTTATTGCCTTTTTTGAGAACTACGCATGATTCGGTTTCTGTGATGCAACGTGCTCCTGCCAAATTAAAATAGACACATTGTCAATGTAGTAAAACGGTAGTACAGTAAAACTGAAATGTTTATCCTGTTGTTTTCAAAGTTGCAAATTAATTGCTTGCAAATTGAGAACGATTTTCAAGTTCTTCAATTTTTCTCCTATGCTTCAAGAAGTTAACAAGAAAAATTGATTTTGCATTATTAACACAGAAGCGAGCGTGAAAATCCTCGTTCTTGATGTTTTCTCTGAAATCCTTCCTTGACTCACAGTTCAAGACACAGATCTCTATCTTTCTCTTCCAGAAAACTCTACTCTCTCTCTATGTGTGTGTATTTACATACATATATAAACTGTGAATAACACAAACATATGTGCATATAATGCTGAAGGTTCTCCCCAAAAGCCAATTCATATTATTAAAAAATTAGTACAATTAGCAAGAAAAAAAGCCCTGTGAAATCCACACTGAAAAAAAACAGCATATTCACAAAAATAGTATCAACTCATGCTTTGTTTCTCATCTGGCCCAGAACTTCCCAACGTATGAAAACAACACACACAGAATTTTGGATCTTTTCTGTGTCATTTTTGTAAATATGTGTCTTCCATATCATAGCTATCATCTGGTAATATTTGTGTGTGTGTATGTATGTACAATTTTTACATTTTAAATATAGCACAAAAGGATAGTTTGTTTTGTGTTTTTGATTGCAAAATGATACCGCTCTGCTCCTAATGCTCTGCATAGCTCTTGTTTGTTCACCAACAGACAGACTGCAGTAAATCACTTGCATATTCCTCAATGTATTTGTCCCTTTGGGCTGATATGATGTATGTTTTCACCAGGCATTTTGTTTTTTGGAGCATTATTGGCCGGAGCATTCTTACCTGTGTGTCCTGGGTTTTACGAGTGAGTTTCCCTGAGTACACACCCCAGGGTGGGACTACACACATGGGGACTGTCAAGATAAAAATAAACTGACAAGAACACATTTTTTCCAGAGCGATGACCTCAAAACTGCCAGCAACAGTTGTCAGATTCTGGTGTTTTTTCCACTTCTCAGAAAATACCTGATTACAGATGACAGAGGATGAACTTGATGTTAACATTTACTTAAGTATATTCTACGATAGAAAAATATGTTGAATAAATGCTATGATACAAATATCTGTACCCGAAAGCAAATATATCACCTATGAGAAATAATTTTTACAAATCAGTGATGCCATTTATTAAACATTGTGCTATGTTTCATAAAATGTGTTATAATTGATTGACTTGGAAGTGAGATTTGCAAAGTTCAAGACCTCAGTAGCAGTTTCCTTCTGAGCCAACACACGGGACAAATAGCCACTTGAAAATACGAAGCATGCATTGGTTAAAAATGAGGAGAACTTGTTAATTTGATGTTGCTAAATGTGCTTCACGGTGTTTATGAGTTTCTTACCAGGAAGACACCTCAGCAGTGTTTACACGCTGGAAGGAGGCCAACAACTTTGTGAATTAAACTGTTTTAATCCAGTGCAATTTTTACACAGTACAAATGAAAGTTCTAAGAAGTAAGCGTACACTGGACTGTGAGAACAAGACACAGCACAATTAACAGCAGAGGGGCCACGGCCTTTGAAGAGGGAAAATTTGAACACTGATAACTTTAAAAGTTTGGCTCTTGAAGGTCAGGGTTAAATGTACATACATTTCCAAACGTTCCGTGAAATTGGAAATTTTTAATTTTATGTTAAAGAATGTGATTCTGTGCTTTTTAAAGCAGTGTTGAGAACTATAAATAATTACAGCAGTTAATTTGGGATTTTGACGTGGGGCATATTTTGATTACTGGATTCAATGCCTGAATTCACAACTCTTCACTAAAACAAACTCAACTAAATATTGAATGCATGTGATGCATTACATGTTAATTCATGTATCTTTAAACAATTTCCCTTCATGAATTATTTCCTGAAGGAACCACATGATCTGTAGATCTTAGGTATATCAAGCAAATTTTCCAGACGTGTTACCCAAACAATAAATAAAAATTGTTGATTAATTAGATAAAGAAACAAGACTTTTGCAGGCAAGAGTCAGTGGTGTGTTTCATGTCCCATTCATTATGATTTAGAAGATTATATTCACTTGAGGTATATTTAAAGAAATTTTGTAGCCTAATCTGCTGACAGGCTTATGGATTCCTCTGGAGAAACACATAAAAGAGTAAATTCAGAGGTCAGAAATAAGCCACACCTAAATTTTTCAAATATGGATCCTGGACAAACAAGCTAGACCCTATCTACTCCTTTGCATTCTCTTTTTCAAAAATTCCAATTTTAAAAATATTGGGTGTTCTTGATCTGTCTTCATATGACTGCACCCTGGCTGATCATTTTTAAAATATGTATATATTTCCATCCTTTTTTAATAATTTCTGCAAGCATGCCTCTTTCTGTTTCCAGCCACAGTTACTTTATCTTTTCTATATTTTAATGTGCTTCCACTTGCTTAATACCTTTCTTGTAAATTCACGAATTTCTTTTCACTTTTACCTACTTTTAACTTCATTAAAATGAGGGAAATAACTCTTCTAACCTATATAACGTTTTTAAGTTTTTGGTGTTTTAAGGCATTTTATTTTATTTTATTTTATTTTGTTTTATTTTATTTTTAAGATGAAGTTTCACTCTTATTGCCAAGGCTAGAGTGCAGTGGCGTGATCTCAGCTCACTGCAAACTCTGCCTCCCAGGTTCAAGCAATTCTCCTGCCTCAGCCTCCCTAATAGCTGGGATTACAGATGCCCACCACCACACCTGCCGTTTTTTGTATTTTTTGTATTTTTAGTAGAGATGGGGTTTCGCCATGCTGGGCAGGCTGGTCTCAAACTCCTGACCCCAGGTGATCCACTCACCTCGGCCTCTCAATTGCATTTTATTTTTAAAATAAACTCAAGGTGCCTCAAATTTCTCTTTGACTATCTCATATTTGTATCACTTTCACTTTCTGAATAATTCCCCTTCTTATACACAAAAATTTTATTAGGGTATACTTATGCTTTACTTTTTCTTTACATAGCCATGACAGTTTAAATTCTGATTAATCCTCATTGTTAAGAGGAATGAGCTCCTTCCTCAATACTAACATGAATTAGGCAGCACCTTGAATTCTG
>NW_022320586.1:0-2599 GCF_002776525.5 Piliocolobus tephrosceles
AGCAGATGTGCCCGGGGCGGGCTTTCTCAGCCCCCACTCTTGTCGGGACTGTATTAGAACCCCCCCCCCCTTCGCCCAGCTCCGGTCCCTGAAGCTAGATGACCAAAGAATAAATTTGCAGTTTTGCTTTTAGCCTTGCGTACTCGCTGGTTCTTTTGTGCCCACTCTGGTGGTCTTAGAAAAACAAATCAGTTGGTGCCGAAACCCGGGAGGAGACCCCTCCTCAGGGCCCCCAGGGTCCGGGGAGCCTCCTCCTCCTCGTTCCACGCCGCGGACGGACCAGGACCTGAGACCCGCTTCGCTCACTCTCACGGCCTCTCTGGGGTAAGTGCCCTTGTCTCCTCTTTACCACCCTCGGCCAAAATCCTGCGCAGGTCCGAGGTCCATTTTGAGCCACCAAGTGGCTTGGAAGCCACCACGTGGCTTCGGAGAGCCTTGCAGGACGGAGACGTCCGCCTGAAGGTAATCTCCACTTTGGCTTCAAGAGCCTCCAGTCTGTCTCTGCTGGTTCCAAAGGACGCTTTGAAGCCAGGCAGAGATCCACTTCCATTTCCATTGTGTCCATTGTGTAAGTAAAGAGGAAACAAATGGGAAACCCCCAGTCCAAATTTCCAAAGAGCACCCCCTTAGGGTGCCTCCTAGCCAATTTAAAAACCTTACAGCTTGAACAAGACCTTAGGAGGAAGCGGTTAATTTTCCTTTCCACTGTGGCGTGATCGACCTCAGCAATTTCTGCCAGCGGCTAGGCAAGTGGTCCGAAATTAATTACGTACAAGGCTTTTGGGCCTTAAGCTTTCGTCCCTATACTCCTCCTTCTCTCCACCCCCTCCCTTCCTGCCCAGACTCCTCCTTCCTCCTCCTTATCTACTAGTAATCCACTCGGTCCCATGCCTCCTTTGGGGCCCCCAACTGGCTGTCTTGAGTCCCCTATCTCTGCCCACACCCTCCTACAGTGTTAGCACCTTTGCGAGAGGTGGCTGGGGCGGAGGGGGTAGTCAGAAAAAGGTGTCCCTTTTTCATTGGCCGATCTTTCCAAAATTGAGAAGCGTTTAGGTGATTTCTCAGCTAATCCTACCATATACATAAAGGAATTTAGACACCTTTGTCAGGCCTATGACTTAACTTGGCATGACCTCCAGGTTATCCTAGCCTCTACCCTAAACTGACTGAGGTTCTAACCCAATATACCTGGTTAGATCCGGCCTCCCCACAGGGGCCACCATTTTGGCATCTTATTTCATTTCTCAATCAGCTCCTGACATTCGTAAAAAAAAACTTCAAAAGGTACAGGATGGTCCTCAGACACCAATACAAGACCTAGTTAAATTAGCCTTTAAGGTCCATAACTCCAGAGAGGAGATGGCAAGCTCGCCTTGAACAGAAGGTTCAGCTCCTAGCAGCGGCTTTACAGCCCAGTCGTAACCCCAGACCAGAGAGCACACACCCCACAGACTCCAAGGCTACAAAAGGAGCCTGCCTGCTATAAGTGCGGCAAGGCAGGACACTATGCCAACAGGTGTCCGCAAGGTCCCCGAGCCCCAACGCAGCCTTGCTATAAGTGCAAGGCATCAGGACATTAGGCCAGTGAATGTCCTAACCCTCGTCCACCAGCAACCCTCTGCCCTGCTTGCCAGCAGGGAGGAAACTGGAAGTCTGCCCCACCCTGAGAACAGGTGCCGCGCCTCTACGTGACCCCCTTTCCCAGGATCCTGGGAGCTCCTTCCAGCTCCTACATCTGGACGACGACAACTGAAGGTGCCGAGACTCGGGGACCCCCATCACCCTCGCCAAGCCGCAGGTAACTCTCCTGGTAGAGGGTAAGACAATTTTTTAATCAACAGCGAGGCTACCTATTCTGTTTTGCCGTCCTTCTCTGGACCTAGCCTTCCATCCAATATCTCTGTAGTAGGAGTAAGCGGAAAGCCATCCACTCCACGAAAAACTCCACTCCTTAATTGCTGCCTGGCCAACAATTACTTTGCGCAGTCGTTCCTCATTCCCAGCTAAAAAGGGCCCCCACCGAAAGCAATCAGTGGAAATCAGTTTGGCTTTCCCCCACTCGCCTCAAACTTACTAAATTTTCTTAACTATCTCATACTCCCCAACCTTGCCAGGACCTTCCTTCTGGGTTTTGCCCATATTCCAACAAATGCTTCCATTCCTCATTCCTATACTAATATTGTGCCTTATTTTATTCTTCATCCATACGTCCAAATACCAACCATGGGCCCTGACCTTAACGACGCCCCTTAACAGCAGGAAGTAGCCAGACAGACGACGGCGCCCCTTTATCACTATTATCAATAAAAGGTTGGACTGTTTGGACGAACGGAGGCAGGATGGTTCACTTCCGGGTTCTTCTTCACCACCAACTCTTCCCGTGTGTGCGAGAATGCAGCTGACGCCCGGGAAGGTGAAGATTAATCAGGCATGCACCAGGTAATGTCAATCCGAGGAGACCAAGATTTACCTGGTGGCACCTGCAGAGTCCCCCTCCCCCGACATGCCCGTGCCCCGCCTATTGCCCTTCCACTCCTAGAAAAGTCACTCAAAGCAGATGTGCCCGGGGCGGGCTTTCTCAGCCCCCACTCTTGTCGGG
>NW_022320587.1:0-2865 GCF_002776525.5 Piliocolobus tephrosceles
TTTGTCCTACAGCCACCAGTGATCACAGTGTAAGGAGGCTCAGCTCCCATAGGATGGGGGAAGGGATCCAACAGATAACAGTCCCAGCACTAACCTTTCTACCTGTGTGGCCTTGAGTGGACTCCCGAATCTCTCTGAGCCTCAGCTCTCTCCTCAAGAAATGAGGCTGAGGCTCCCTGCTCCATAGGCTTTAGAGCAGGCCTGAGGAGCTCAGGTGTGTGGCGCGGGGGTTAGTGCTATCGTCCATGTCATTATGAGTCCATTTACCTCATAGACAAGGAGTCGCCACAACATTCCAGGAAGCAGAAGGGTCAGGAGTTGTCCCTTCTATTTTCCAGATGAGAAAACTGAGGTCCAGGGAGGGGGAGTGACTCTCCCAAGGGTGGCAGGGGGTAGGCAGTGCCCAGGAGATACTGAGGTGTAGGATGGTGGGGTGGTTAGAGCTGACCCTCTCTGGAGGCCCATGGACATAAGTTCCAAATCTCATCCCTGCCACTCACCAGCTGGTACCTGACCTCTGTGGAACTCAGTCACCTCACCTTTTTTTTTCTTTTGAGATGGAGTCTCCCTCTGTCGCCCAGGCTGGAGCGCAATGGCGTGATCGTGGCTCACTGCAAACTCTACCTCTACTTTCAAGAGATCCCCCTGCCTCAGCCTCCCAAGTAGCTGGAACTACAGATGTGCACCACTACACCCAGCTAATTTTTGTACTTTTAGTAGAAACGGGGTTTCACCATGTTGGCCAGGCTGGTCTCAAACTCCTGACCTCAAGTGATCTGCCTGCCTCAGCTTCCCAAAGTGCTGGGCTTACAGGCCTGAGCCACCATGACCGGCCAGTCCCCTCATCTTTAAAATGGGCCTTGTGCCCTCCTGTTCCGTAAGGTGTGAGGATGGACAAGGTGGTGCTGGTGGGGGACTGCACCATTCCTGACACCTTCTCTTCAATGCTTGTTCAATGGTAACTGTGGTGACAGGATCTGGGACTTCCCCCAGCCTGGCACAGGGTTCACAGTGGTCGAGGCTGCACCCATGTTTGTTGGGGTGAAAACTGCTTAATAAGCTGGCAACAAGGAAGCGCATCAGGAGAAGGCAGGAGGACACTGCCCGGGTAAAAATTACTCTCCCCACTCTGGGGGCAGCTGCCCTGAGCCCCTCACACTTGGGTTCTCTTCTCCCCTTGGCTCTTGGTGGGATCCACTGTCACTTCTGCACAGGGATAACAATAACAATAACGATAATCCCAATCCTCTAATCTGTCCCCTCAGCAGAGCTTTGCCTGCACCAGCTGCTGCCCCGTCTGCACCTCCCCAGAGAGAGGGCTGCTAAAGGCAGAATCTTTGGGCAGGAGGTCCAACACCAACACACTGTGTGACTCTGGACAGGTCCTTTCCCATTCTGGCCCTCAGTTTCCCCTTCTGCACAACACAGGTGTTGAACTACATACTCCCAGGGGTAGGAAGAGTCAGTCCATTTGAGCCATTAAGTTCTGTAAGGATGTTCTGGGAACACGCATGCATCTGCCCCCTCAGCTCCCACTGCCCCCTGACCTCATCCCCTCTCCTTTCCCCAGCACAAAGCTCTGCCCACAGTGACCTTACACTATTCCCCAGGGCTGTTTCTCCTGCCCAGGAGTATGCTTCCCTCAGCTGTAAGCAGGACTTGACCTTCACTTCATTCCCATCCCTGCTCAGATGTCCCCTAAGGTGTCACCAACCCCCATCTATCACTCCTTGACTCCCTAAATTGCTTTTGTCCCCTCAAAATACTCGTGTCGAAGCCATAACTTCTAGTACCTCTGAATGTGACTGTATTTAGAGATAGGGTCTCTAGAAAGGTGATTAAATCAAAAATGAGGACCTAAGAGATTAGGACATACAGATATCAAAGTGTACACGAAGGAAAGACCACTCAAGGACACAGCACAAAGGTAGCTAGCCAAGGAGAGAGATTCCAAAGAAACTAACCCCGCCAGCACCTTGATCTTGGACTTCCAGCTTCCAGAACTATGAGAAAATACATTTCTGTTGTTTAAGCCACTTAGTCTGTGGTGTTGTTATGGCAGCCCTAGCAAAGTAATATGTCCCCACTATCTAGCACTGATCAGCCCCTGGCATTTGTTATATGTTCATTTGTTGTTTTTCCCCTCCCTACACCATACACTAGAATGTGAGCTCCATAAAGGCAGGGACTTGGCCTATTCTGTATCCCCAGACCACAGAACAGCACCTGGAACATAGTAGGTCCCCAGTAAATGAAGCAAGTGGAGCCAGACATCCATGATTTCAAGTTCTAGCCCTTTCACTCCTTCATGGTGTGACCTTGGACTGCCCCTTAACCTCTCTGAGCACACTGTGTCTCATCTGTAAAATGCACCTAATAATCGTACCAAACTCAGAAAGGCTTGTGAAGTCATAGCAGACAAATGCAGGCAAACTGCCTAGCATAGTGCCTGGTGTGCAGTATATGCTCCAAAATAAAAGATATAATTGTTGCTGTTATTGTAACAGTAGCAAGTTTGATCCTTCATTTAACACTCTACAAACACAAGTTGACACCTCTTCTGCTGTCTGATGCTGGAGACAGAAAAATCACTCTGGCCTCTGACCCAGGTTTGCTCACAGGTTGGTGGAGGAGACAGACCGGGGGACGTGTGCCAAGACAGAAATAGGCCAAGCAGGAAGGGCTTCACTAAGAAGGGGATATTGGAGCTGGATCTTGAGGCATGAGTAACAGCTCACCAGATCAACAGAGAAGGGAGGGCATCTAGACAGGGAGAAGGGCAGGTGCAAAAGTCGGGACAGGTGCTTTATGATTTGCATCTGGCTGATGTCTGTGCCTCTGCATGGGCTGTGCGCTGAGGGCACT
>NW_022320588.1:0-2599 GCF_002776525.5 Piliocolobus tephrosceles
CCCGACAAGAGTGGGGGCTGAGAAAGCCCGCCCCGGGCACATCTGCTTTGAGTGACTTTTCTAGGAGTGGAAGGGCAATAGGCGGGGCACGGGCATGTCGGGGGAGGGGGACTCTGCAGGTGCCACCAGGTAAATCTTGGTCTCCTCGGATTGACATTACCTGGTGCATGCCTGATTAATCTTCACCTTCCCGGGCGTCAGCTGCATTCTCGCACACACGGGAAGAGTTGGTGGTGAAGAAGAACCCGGAAGTGAACCATCCTGCCTCCGTTCGTCCAAACAGTCCAACCTTTTATTGATAATAGTGATAAAGGGGCGCCGTCGTCTGTCTGGCTACTTCCTGCTGTTAAGGGGCGTCGTTAAGGTCAGGGCCCATGGTTGGTATTTGGACGTATGGATGAAGAATAAAATAAGGCACAATATTAGTATAGGAATGAGGAATGGAAGCATTTGTTGGAATATGGGCAAAACCCAGAAGGAAGGTCCTGGCAAGGTTGGGGAGTATGAGATAGTTAAGAAAATTTAGTAAGTTTGAGGCGAGTGGGGGAAAGCCAAACTGATTTCCACTGATTGCTTTCGGTGGGGGCCCTTTTTAGCTGGGAATGAGGAACGACTGCGCAAAGTAATTGTTGGCCAGGCAGCAATTAAGGAGTGGAGTTTTTCGTGGAGTGGATGGCTTTCCGCTTACTCCTACTACAGAGATATTGGATGGAAGGCTAGGTCCAGAGAAGGACGGCAAAACAGAATAGGTAGCCTCGCTGTTGATTAAAAAATTGTCTTACCCTCTACCAGGAGAGTTACCTGCGGCTTGGCGAGGGTGATGGGGGTCCCCGAGTCTCGGCACCTTCAGTTGTCGTCGTCCAGATGTAGGAGCTGGAAGGAGCTCCCAGGATCCTGGGAAAGGGGGTCACGTAGAGGCGCGGCACCTGTTCTCAGGGTGGGGCAGACTTCCAGTTTCCTCCCTGCTGGCAAGCAGGGCAGAGGGTTGCTGGTGGACGAGGGTTAGGACATTCACTGGCCTAATGTCCTGATGCCTTGCACTTATAGCAAGGCTGCGTTGGGGCTCGGGGACCTTGCGGACACCTGTTGGCATAGTGTCCTGCCTTGCCGCACTTATAGCAGGCAGGCTCCTTTTGTAGCCTTGGAGTCTGTGGGGTGTGTGCTCTCTGGTCTGGGGTTACGACTGGGCTGTAAAGCCGCTGCTAGGAGCTGAACCTTCTGTTCAAGGCGAGCTTGCCATCTCCTCTCTGGAGTTATGGACCTTAAAGGCTAATTTAACTAGGTCTTGTATTGGTGTCTGAGGACCATCCTGTACCTTTTGAAGTTTTTTTTTACGAATGTCAGGAGCTGATTGAGAAATGAAATAAGATGCCAAAATGGTGGCCCCTGTGGGGAGGCCGGATCTAACCAGGTATATTGGGTTAGAACCTCAGTCAGTTTAGGGTAGAGGCTAGGATAACCTGGAGGTCATGCCAAGTTAAGTCATAGGCCTGACAAAGGTGTCTAAATTCCTTTATGTATATGGTAGGATTAGCTGAGAAATCACCTAAACGCTTCTCAATTTTGGAAAGATCGGCCAATGAAAAAGGGACACCTTTTTCTGACTACCCCCTCCGCCCCAGCCACCTCTCGCAAAGGTGCTAACACTGTAGGAGGGTGTGGGCAGAGATAGGGGACTCAAGACAGCCAGTTGGGGGCCCCAAAGGAGGCATGGGACCGAGTGGATTACTAGTAGATAAGGAGGAGGAAGGAGGAGTCTGGGCAGGAAGGGAGGGGGTGGAGAGAAGGAGGAGTATAGGGACGAAAGCTTAAGGCCCAAAAGCCTTGTACGTAATTAATTTCGGACCACTTGCCTAGCCGCTGGCAGAAATTGCTGAGGTCGATCACGCCACAGTGGAAAGGAAAATTAACCGCTTCCTCCTAAGGTCTTGTTCAAGCTGTAAGGTTTTTAAATTGGCTAGGAGGCACCCTAAGGGGGTGCTCTTTGGAAATTTGGACTGGGGGTTTCCCATTTGTTTCCTCTTTACTTACACAATGGACACAATGGAAATGGAAGTGGATCTCTGCCTGGCTTCAAAGCGTCCTTTGGAACCAGCAGAGACAGACTGGAGGCTCTTGAAGCCAAAGTGGAGATTACCTTCAGGCGGACGTCTCCGTCCTGCAAGGCTCTCCGAAGCCACGTGGTGGCTTCCAAGCCACTTGGTGGCTCAAAATGGACCTCGGACCTGCGCAGGATTTTGGCCGAGGGTGGTAAAGAGGAGACAAGGGCACTTACCCCAGAGAGGCCGTGAGAGTGAGCGAAGCGGGTCTCAGGTCCTGGTCCGTCCGCGGCGTGGAACGAGGAGGAGGAGGCTCCCCGGACCCTGGGGGCCCTGAGGAGGGGTCTCCTCCCGGGTTTCGGCACCAACTGATTTGTTTTTCTAAGACCACCAGAGTGGGCACAAAAGAACCAGCGAGTACGCAAGGCTAAAAGCAAAACTGCAAATTTATTCTTTGGTCATCTAGCTTCAGGGACCGGAGCTGGGCGAAGGGGGGGGGGGTTCTAATACAGTCCCGACAAGAGTGGGGGCTGAGAAAGCCCGCCCCGGGCACATCTGCT
>NW_022320589.1:0-3697 GCF_002776525.5 Piliocolobus tephrosceles
GCCGAGGTGGGCAGATCATGAGGTCAGGAGTTCAAGATCAGCCTGATCAAAATGGTAAAACCCCTATCTCTACAAAAAAAAATAAAAACAAAAAAATTAAAAAAATCTGGCTGAGTGTGGTGGTGTGCACCTCGTGCCTGTAATCTCAGCTACTCAGGAGACTGAGGCAGGAGAATTGATTGAACCCAGGAGGCGGAGGTTGCAGTGAGCTGAGATCGTGCCACTGCACTCCAGCCTGGGCAACAGAATGAGACTCCATCTCAAAAAAAAAAAAAAAAAAAAAGAATTCTAGTAACCAGGCACCCACATCCTAGAGTCATCCCCACAGCCTGTTCACTTGGTGGGAGATACTCAAGAGAGCAAGATGTTCTCGTGCTGCATCCCCACATCTTGAGGCTCCTGTTTCAGGAATGGCAGGAGTGAGAGCCTTTCTTTTCCAGCGATGCCCATGTATGCTCATCCCTCACTCCAGATGCCTCTGCCCATTTGGCAGAAGCCCCACAGGCCCCAGGTAGCACAGGACAGGAGTCACCAGGCAGACATCAGGCTCGCAGGTACAATCATGGTGTGCTATAGCCTTGAACTGCTAGACTCAAGTCATCCTCCTGCCTCAGCCTCCCAAGTAGCTGGGAGTACAGGTGCATGCCACCACGCCTAACTACAAATCCAGATTCTTCTAGTGACAGTTGGTTGGATGGTTCTCTTCTAGAAATTGAAGCTCAAAGATTGCACCTGCATCTCCTGGAAACATTTCTTTTGTCTTTTTTTTTTTTTTTTTCCTTTCTGAGATGGAATCTCACTCTGTTGCCCATGTTGGAGTGCAATGGCATAATCTTGGCTCACTCCAACCTCCACCTCCCAGGTCCAAGTGATTTTTCTGCCTCAGCTTCCTGAGTAGCTGGGACTACAGGTGCTTGCCACCACGCCTGGCTAATTTTTGTGTTTTTAGTAGAGACAGCATTTCACCATGTTGGTTAGGCTGGTCTCGAACTGCTGACCACATGATCCACCCACCTTGGCCTCCCAAAGTGCTGGGATTACAGGCGCACCACCACACCTGGCCTCCTGGAAACATTTCTAAAACCCAGGTGAATACACCTCCTAAGTTTTCCAAGCTGACAAAAACTCTGGTATAAGTAACGGATGGATTTGGGAAATTGCAAAAGTGTAGCACAAAGCTAGTATAGTTTATGCCTTATAAAAGACTGGCTCAAAGTAGTTTTTCCTTTAGTTAAATATTTATGTTATAGCCAGAAACAGCCAGTGGCCTTTTTTGTGGTCAGGACTGGCTTGCAATATGTCTATTTAAAAAATAAAATGAATGGCCATGAAATATTAATTCTTTACATGTTAACAGTAGATTCTGCTCTTTCCCTGCCTGAAGGCAAACAAAAAGGCTAGAGATAACCAATCAGCTGCATTTGGAAACACACTTTAATAAAAAGACTGGCAGGACAGGTTTAATTAGGAAGTGGATCCGAGGTTTTAGTGAAGCCAGATGATGAGAAATATTAAGCCCCTTACCATTTATCTGGGGGCCATGAAGGTGAACTTTTTTACTTTAGTTACATTTTCTCATCTTTAGAATGGGGAAAATAACATGAGATGACCAATTTTTCCATGAAGCTTAGATTACTAACTGCTGTATCAATTTTCCAAACTCTTATATGACCCTTACAAAGGATAATCTGTTATAGCAAACTAATCTCAAGTATAATTTTATGTTTTTAGTTTTTCTTCAATCTGAAAATTTAGAAATGATCATGAACCAGAGTATGTAAATTCCTCTTATTTAGTTTTGTTATCTTTTATTATAAAAATTTACTTTTTTAGAGATGGGGTCTTGTGATATTGCCCAGGCTGGAGTGGAGTGGCATGATCATGGCTCACTGCAACCTCCGCCTCCTGGGCTCAAATGATCCTCCCACCTCAGCCTCCCGAGTAGCTGGGACTATAGTTGCACACCACCCTGCCTGGCTAATTTTGGTATTTTTCATAAAGGCAAGGTTTCACTATGTTTCTCAGGCTGGTCTCCAACTCTTGGGCTCAAGTGATCTGCCTGCCTCAGCCTCCTAAAGTGCTGGGATTAGAGGCGTAAGCTACTGCACCCAGCCTAGATCAGTGTTTTAATAACCTGCACTTAATAGCTTAAAGTTTTTCCCTGAACTTTATTAACTTTCATTTGCCTGAGCTGCTAGAGCAACACTGCAATATCAATTATTGTTGGAACTAAATACACGTGTATGTATGTATGTATGTAACGAAAGGCAAAATTTGTGCTTGGTTTTGGAGCCCAGAAAACTTCTCAGGGCAAAGGCCATGAAAATACAAATACATGCTAATTAATTTTTTTAAAAGGGGTGTTGAAAAAAGTCTAATTCTGAAATTTAAATTAATCCCCCAAATTTGAGAACCTAGAACAAAGTTCATTCCAAGAGGTACCCTCTTAACCACATGTTAATAATGAAACTGTAGTCCTGTAATAAAAGAGAAAAATTAAAGTGATGAGAAAAATATGGCATTCTTTTATGTTGAGTCTAGGGCACATGGGTTCTAAAACTGCTGAATTGGAAAGGCATCTGCTCTCAAGACATTGTAAAACAATGCCAAGTGCTAAATATTTGAAAGGTAATTAGGATACCCAAACCTAGGCTTGGAAACATTTTTAAAGCTTAAACACCTAAGTAAAGAATAATAACTGTTTTAAAATAGCCACTTAGATAGAAAGTATGAGTGAAAAAAATATCCCGCGAGATTTAGGCCAGAAACTAGTTACCCCACAATAAGATTTTAGTTAGCTTTGGAAGGAAGCTTTCCTGATATATTCATGCACTTTGCATGAACAATTTTTTTGTCTCTTAACACACAATTCACAACAGTTTAGGGCCTCCTATAGGAAACACACAATTTTTTTTTTTTACACACAGTCTTGCCCTGTCGCAAGGCTGCAGTGCAGTGGTGCGATCTTGGATCACTGCAACCTTCGCCTCCCTGGTTCAAATGATTCCCCTGCCTCAGCCTCCTAAGTAGCTGGGATTACAGGCATGGGTCACCATACCCAGCTATTTTATATTTTTTTAAATTTTTTTAGTAGAGATAGGGTTTCACCATGTTGGCCATGATGGTCTAGATCTCCTGACTTCATGATCCACCTGCCTTGGCCTCCCAAAGTGCTGGGTTTACAGGCATAAGCCACCACACCTGGCCTTTTCTTTTCTTGAGACTAAGTTTCATGCTGTCACCCAGTCTGTTGCAGAGGCTGGAGTGCAGTGGTGTGATCTGCTCACTGCAACCTCTGCTTCCCAGGTTCAAGTGATTCCTCTTCCTCAGCCTCCTGAATAGCTGGGACTATAGGCACAAGCTACCATGCCCAACTAAGTTTTGTATTTTTAGTAGAGATGAGGTTTCACCATATTGGCCAAGCTGCTCGAATTCTTGACCTCGTGATACACCCACTTTGACCTCCCAAAGTGCTGGGGTTATACGCGTGAGCCACCATGCCTGGCCTGCTCTTTCTTTTCTTTTCTTTTCTTTCTTTCTTTCTTTCTTTCTTTCTTTCTTTCTTTCTTTCTTTCTTTCTTTCTTTCTTTCTTTCTTTCTTTCTTTCTTTCTTCCTTCCTTCCTTCCTTCCTTCCTTCCTTCCTTCCTTCCTTCTTTCTTTCTTTCTTTCTTTCTTTCTTTCTTTCTTTCTTTCTTT
>NW_022320589.1:3797-6813 GCF_002776525.5 Piliocolobus tephrosceles
TCTTTCTTTCTTTCTTTCTTTCTTTCTTTCTTTCTTTCTTTCTCTCTGTCTCTCTCTCTCTTTCTTTCTTTCTTTCTTGAGCCAGGGTCTCGCTCTGTCAACCAGGCAGGAGTGGCAATGGCATGGTCTCAGCTCACTGAAACTTCCACTTCCCAGGTTCAAGTGATTCTCCTGCCTCAGCCTCCCAAATAACTGGGACTACAGGTGTAAACCAGCATGCCTGGCTTATTTTTGTATTGTTCGTAGGGACAGGGTTTCACCATGTTCACCAGACTGGTCTCAAACACCTAAGCACAAGTGATCCTTCCACCTTGGACTCCCAAATTGCTGGGATTACAGGCGTGAGCCACTGTGCCTGGCCACTAACTCTTTAAAAGTATTAATTTTGCTGACTGGTCTTGAGTACACTTATAAACAACAGTACTGCTGGATCAATGTCAAATGCCCAGGAAAGCAAGAAGCCCGCGGATCATAAATTTTACCTCTGGGCCTCAGTTTCCTGAGTTGATCTTTATCTTCAGACTAGTGGAGGCCCTAGGCAACCAAGAGCTAAATGTGGCCGAGTCTGAAAACAATCAATTAACTGTGGAGCTGAAGGTTTGGCTCTAGAATAGTAAGATTCTTATTTTATTCCAAATCCAGATTTACTTCTGAATAAATAACCAAATTAGGAAAGGCAATAACAGGTTCTTCTTCCCTCATTTTCTCTAAAATCAATTTTTTTTTTTTTTTTTTTTTTTTTTTGAGATGGGGTTTCACTCTTGTTGCCTAGGCTGGAGAGCTATGGCGTGATCTTGGCTCACTTCCACCTCTGCCTCCCAGGTTCAAGCAATTCTCCTGCCTCAGCCACTCGAGTGGCTAGGATTACAGGTGTCTGCCACCACGCCTGGCTAATTTTTTTTGTATTTTTAGTAGAAGTGATGTTTCACCATGTGGGCCAGGCTGGTCCTGAACTCCTGACCTCAGGTGATCCACCCTCCTTGGCCTCCCAAAGTGCTGGGATTACAAGCATGAGTCACTGTACCTGACCAAAATGATTTTTTCTGTGTGCAACTTGCTTTTTTCTGTAGTCATCTCAATTTCTACTTCCAAAGACATTATTTTATAAGAAATTTACCTGTAAGTAACAATGTGATTGAAAGATTCAGTCTTTTTCTCTGTCATCCCAATTTTATTCTGATTTAAATTTATCTGAAGGAAATAAAAGCCTCACAAATGTACTTTATATAATGTTTCTTATTAACAATATACTCTTTTCAAGGAACTCTATCCTTACTGTCTTTTACTATCGTTACTGTCTTTTAGTTAAAAGTTTATCTTCAAGATCATCCCTTGAAAGAAAAACACTTTGTGGGCCAGGCACAGTGGCTCATGCCTGTAATCCCAACATTTTGGGAGGTTATGGTGGGTGGACCACTTGAGGCTAGGAGTTCAAGACCAGCCTGGCCAACATGGCAAAACCCCATCTCCACTAAAAGTACAAAAAACTTAGCTGGGTGTGGTGGTGCATGCCTGTAATCCCAGCTACTCAGGAGGCTGAGGCCTTGAACTTGGAGGTAAAAGTTGTAGTGAGCCTAGGTAGCACCACTGCACTCTAGCCTGGGGAACAGAGTGAGACTCTATCTCAAAAAAACAAAAAGAAAGAAAGAAGAAAAAAAAAAATTTTCAACAACTGTTTCATCTCACCTTAAAGATTAAGGAAATATTTATATCATAATTATATAATAATTATAGATGAATCTCCAATCTGGTTTTGGAGAAGGTCAACAAGCCATATGACCACAAACAGTAACTTAAGACAAAAATTGGTCTAAAAGAATTTGAGGTATTGTAATCCGTTTTCTAGTAGCAGCCATGTGAATTCTATTTAGCCTAGGTCACATATAAATGGCACTTTCCATTTTCATATTAATCTATTTGGAACCCCTAGCCATTATTCTAACAAAATAAAATAAAACAAAATGAAATAAAATAAACTCTAGGCTGGGCACAGTGGCTCATGCCTGTAATCCCAGCACTTTGGGAGACCAAGGTGGATGGATGACCTGAGATCAGGAGTTCGAGACCAGCCTGACCAACCTGGTGAAACCTCATCCCTACATTAATAGAAAATTAGCTGGACATGGTGGCAGATGCCTGTAATCACAGCTACTTGGGAGGATAAGGCAGGGGAATTGCTTGAACCCAGGAGGCAGAGGTTGCAGTGAGCTGACATCAAGACATTGCACTCCAACCTGGGCAACAGAGCGAGACTCCGTCTTAAAAAACAAAAACAAAACTCCAGTACAACTATATTTATATGACAGTGAAACATTCCAGTAAAAGTTATTTTAAATACAAAAATCCTAATAATATCTTATGGATTCATTAAATTTTCACTGGTAAAACTTGGAAGACAAAATGTCATTTAACCTTACATTCCTTTAGAGCAGGGTTTCTGAAACTGGACACTATTGACATTTTTGACTGGATAATTCCTTGTTGTAGGGGACTGTCCTCTGCAACAAAGCATGTTTAGTGATATCTTTGGCCTCTACCAACTAGCTGCCAGCAGCACCCACCCGATTGTGACACCAAAAAAACCTCATTAGACACTGCCAAATGTCCTCTAAGGGAGAAATTCACCCTCTGTTGAGAACCATTCATATTTCCTACCATTTTTACTCTACAGTAAAGTCACCTCATGCATCCACTAAAATTCTGAAGGAAGTACACAGGTTAATTTTTTTAAAATTATCTTTAATTAAAGAAGACTTAACTTAAGGCATCATACTGACATCTACTGGCTTGGTACTAAACTGTACATTTGACATTCACTGCGTTTTTTTTTTTAAACCCTCAAAATTAAAAGGAATGTAGATATTATTCTGGGAAAGTAGAAAAATTAATTGAAAGCAGTAACATTGACATCAGGAAAACTAATATTATGTAAAGTCTAATGCATACAAGTACAATCTAGTTCTCTATTGCTTCTTTCTTTCTGATATACTGTCTTTTGGATAAACTGAATTTTTTT
>NW_022320589.1:6913-7058 GCF_002776525.5 Piliocolobus tephrosceles
TTTTTTTTTTTTTTTTTTTTTTTTTTTTTTTTTTTTTTTGAGATGAGGTTTCACTCTTGTTGCCCAGGCTGGAGTAGAGTTGCATGATGTTGGGTGACTACAACCTCTGCCTCCTGGGTTCAAGCGATTCTCCTGCCTCAGCCTA
>NW_022320590.1:0-145 GCF_002776525.5 Piliocolobus tephrosceles
TAGGCTGAGGCAGGAGAATCGCTTGAACCCAGGAGGCAGAGGTTGTAGTCACCCAACATCATGCAACTCTACTCCAGCCTGGGCAACAAGAGTGAAACCTCATCTCAAAAAAAAAAAAAAAAAAAAAAAAAAAAAAAAAAAAAAA
>NW_022320590.1:245-3261 GCF_002776525.5 Piliocolobus tephrosceles
AAAAAAATTCAGTTTATCCAAAAGACAGTATATCAGAAAGAAAGAAGCAATAGAGAACTAGATTGTACTTGTATGCATTAGACTTTACATAATATTAGTTTTCCTGATGTCAATGTTACTGCTTTCAATTAATTTTTCTACTTTCCCAGAATAATATCTACATTCCTTTTAATTTTGAGGGTTTAAAAAAAAAAACGCAGTGAATGTCAAATGTACAGTTTAGTACCAAGCCAGTAGATGTCAGTATGATGCCTTAAGTTAAGTCTTCTTTAATTAAAGATAATTTTAAAAAAATTAACCTGTGTACTTCCTTCAGAATTTTAGTGGATGCATGAGGTGACTTTACTGTAGAGTAAAAATGGTAGGAAATATGAATGGTTCTCAACAGAGGGTGAATTTCTCCCTTAGAGGACATTTGGCAGTGTCTAATGAGGTTTTTTTGGTGTCACAATCGGGTGGGTGCTGCTGGCAGCTAGTTGGTAGAGGCCAAAGATATCACTAAACATGCTTTGTTGCAGAGGACAGTCCCCTACAACAAGGAATTATCCAGTCAAAAATGTCAATAGTGTCCAGTTTCAGAAACCCTGCTCTAAAGGAATGTAAGGTTAAATGACATTTTGTCTTCCAAGTTTTACCAGTGAAAATTTAATGAATCCATAAGATATTATTAGGATTTTTGTATTTAAAATAACTTTTACTGGAATGTTTCACTGTCATATAAATATAGTTGTACTGGAGTTTTGTTTTTGTTTTTTAAGACGGAGTCTCGCTCTGTTGCCCAGGTTGGAGTGCAATGTCTTGATGTCAGCTCACTGCAACCTCTGCCTCCTGGGTTCAAGCAATTCCCCTGCCTTATCCTCCCAAGTAGCTGTGATTACAGGCATCTGCCACCATGTCCAGCTAATTTTCTATTAATGTAGGGATGAGGTTTCACCAGGTTGGTCAGGCTGGTCTCGAACTCCTGATCTCAGGTCATCCATCCACCTTGGTCTCCCAAAGTGCTGGGATTACAGGCATGAGCCACTGTGCCCAGCCTAGAGTTTATTTTATTTCATTTTGTTTTATTTTATTTTGTTAGAATAATGGCTAGGGGTTCCAAATAGATTAATATGAAAATGGAAAGTGCCATTTATATGTGACCTAGGCTAAATAGAATTCACATGGCTGCTACTAGAAAACGGATTACAATACCTCAAATTCTTTTAGACCAATTTTTGTCTTAAGTTACTGTTTGTGGTCATATGGCTTGTTGACCTTCTCCAAAACCAGATTGGAGATTCATCTATAATTATTATATAATTATGATATAAATATTTCCTTAATCTTTAAGGTGAGATGAAACAGTTGTTGAAAATTTTTTTTTTTCTTCTTTCTTTCTTTTTGTTTTTTTGAGATAGAGTCTCACTCTGTTCCCCAGGCTAGAGTGCAGTGGTGCTACCTAGGCTCACTACAACTTTTACCTCCAAGTTCAAGGCCTCAGCCTCCTGAGTAGCTGGGATTACAGGCATGCACCACCACACCCAGCTAAGTTTTTTGTACTTTTAGTGGAGATGGGGTTTTGCCATGTTGGCCAGGCTGGTCTTGAACTCCTAGCCTCAAGTGGTCCACCCACCATAACCTCCCAAAATGTTGGGATTACAGGCATGAGCCACTGTGCCTGGCCCACAAAGTGTTTTTCTTTCAAGGGATGATCTTGAAGATAAACTTTTAACTAAAAGACAGTAACGATAGTAAAAGACAGTAAGGATAGAGTTCCTTGAAAAGAGTATATTGTTAATAAGAAACATTATATAAAGTACATTTGTGAGGCTTTTATTTCCTTCAGATAAATTTAAATCAGAATAAAATTGGGATGACAGAGAAAAAGACTGAATCTTTCAATCACATTGTTACTTACAGGTAAATTTCTTATAAAATAATGTCTTTGGAAGTAGAAATTGAGATGACTACAGAAAAAAGCAAGTTGCACACAGAAAAAATCATTTTGGTCAGGTACAGTGACTCATGCTTGTAATCCCAGCACTTTGGGAGGCCAAGGAGGGTGGATCACCTGAGGTCAGGAGTTCAGGACCAGCCTGGCCCACATGGTGAAACATCACTTCTACTAAAAATACAAAAAAAATTAGCCAGGCGTGGTGGCAGACACCTGTAATCCTAGCCACTCGAGTGGCTGAGGCAGGAGAATTGCTTGAACCTGGGAGGCAGAGGTGGAAGTGAGCCAAGATCACGCCATAGCTCTCCAGCCTAGGCAACAAGAGTGAAACCCCATCTCAAAAAAAAAAAAAAAAAAAAAAAAAAATTGATTTTAGAGAAAATGAGGGAAGAAGAACCTGTTATTGCCTTTCCTAATTTGGTTATTTATTCAGAAGTAAATCTGGATTTGGAATAAAATAAGAATCTTACTATTCTAGAGCCAAACCTTCAGCTCCACAGTTAATTGATTGTTTTCAGACTCGGCCACATTTAGCTCTTGGTTGCCTAGGGCCTCCACTAGTCTGAAGATAAAGATCAACTCAGGAAACTGAGGCCCAGAGGTAAAATTTATGATCCGCGGGCTTCTTGCTTTCCTGGGCATTTGACATTGATCCAGCAGTACTGTTGTTTATAAGTGTACTCAAGACCAGTCAGCAAAATTAATACTTTTAAAGAGTTAGTGGCCAGGCACAGTGGCTCACGCCTGTAATCCCAGCAATTTGGGAGTCCAAGGTGGAAGGATCACTTGTGCTTAGGTGTTTGAGACCAGTCTGGTGAACATGGTGAAACCCTGTCCCTACGAACAATACAAAAATAAGCCAGGCATGCTGGTTTACACCTGTAGTCCCAGTTATTTGGGAGGCTGAGGCAGGAGAATCACTTGAACCTGGGAAGTGGAAGTTTCAGTGAGCTGAGACCATGCCATTGCCACTCCTGCCTGGTTGACAGAGCGAGACCCTGGCTCAAGAAAGAAAGAAAGAAAGAGAGAGAGAGACAGAGAGAAAGAAAGAAAGAAAGAAAGAAAGAAAGAAAGAAAGAAAGA
>NW_022320590.1:3361-7058 GCF_002776525.5 Piliocolobus tephrosceles
AAAGAAAGAAAGAAAGAAAGAAAGAAAGAAAGAAAGAAAGAAAGAAGGAAGGAAGGAAGGAAGGAAGGAAGGAAGGAAGGAAGGAAGAAAGAAAGAAAGAAAGAAAGAAAGAAAGAAAGAAAGAAAGAAAGAAAGAAAGAAAGAAAGAAAGAAAGAAAGAAAGAAAGAAAAGAAAAGAAAAGAAAGAGCAGGCCAGGCATGGTGGCTCACGCGTATAACCCCAGCACTTTGGGAGGTCAAAGTGGGTGTATCACGAGGTCAAGAATTCGAGCAGCTTGGCCAATATGGTGAAACCTCATCTCTACTAAAAATACAAAACTTAGTTGGGCATGGTAGCTTGTGCCTATAGTCCCAGCTATTCAGGAGGCTGAGGAAGAGGAATCACTTGAACCTGGGAAGCAGAGGTTGCAGTGAGCAGATCACACCACTGCACTCCAGCCTCTGCAACAGACTGGGTGACAGCATGAAACTTAGTCTCAAGAAAAGAAAAGGCCAGGTGTGGTGGCTTATGCCTGTAAACCCAGCACTTTGGGAGGCCAAGGCAGGTGGATCATGAAGTCAGGAGATCTAGACCATCATGGCCAACATGGTGAAACCCTATCTCTACTAAAAAAATTTAAAAAAATATAAAATAGCTGGGTATGGTGACCCATGCCTGTAATCCCAGCTACTTAGGAGGCTGAGGCAGGGGAATCATTTGAACCAGGGAGGCGAAGGTTGCAGTGATCCAAGATCGCACCACTGCACTGCAGCCTTGCGACAGGGCAAGACTGTGTGTAAAAAAAAAAAATTGTGTGTTTCCTATAGGAGGCCCTAAACTGTTGTGAATTGTGTGTTAAGAGACAAAAAAATTGTTCATGCAAAGTGCATGAATATATCAGGAAAGCTTCCTTCCAAAGCTAACTAAAATCTTATTGTGGGGTAACTAGTTTCTGGCCTAAATCTCGCGGGATATTTTTTTCACTCATACTTTCTATCTAAGTGGCTATTTTAAAACAGTTATTATTCTTTACTTAGGTGTTTAAGCTTTAAAAATGTTTCCAAGCCTAGGTTTGGGTATCCTAATTACCTTTCAAATATTTAGCACTTGGCATTGTTTTACAATGTCTTGAGAGCAGATGCCTTTCCAATTCAGCAGTTTTAGAACCCATGTGCCCTAGACTCAACATAAAAGAATGCCATATTTTTCTCATCACTTTAATTTTTCTCTTTTATTACAGGACTACAGTTTCATTATTAACATGTGGTTAAGAGGGTACCTCTTGGAATGAACTTTGTTCTAGGTTCTCAAATTTGGGGGATTAATTTAAATTTCAGAATTAGACTTTTTTCAACACCCCTTTTAAAAAAATTAATTAGCATGTATTTGTATTTTCATGGCCTTTGCCCTGAGAAGTTTTCTGGGCTCCAAAACCAAGCACAAATTTTGCCTTTCGTTACATACATACATACATACACGTGTATTTAGTTCCAACAATAATTGATATTGCAGTGTTGCTCTAGCAGCTCAGGCAAATGAAAGTTAATAAAGTTCAGGGAAAAACTTTAAGCTATTAAGTGCAGGTTATTAAAACACTGATCTAGGCTGGGTGCAGTAGCTTACGCCTCTAATCCCAGCACTTTAGGAGGCTGAGGCAGGCAGATCACTTGAGCCCAAGAGTTGGAGACCAGCCTGAGAAACATAGTGAAACCTTGCCTTTATGAAAAATACCAAAATTAGCCAGGCAGGGTGGTGTGCAACTATAGTCCCAGCTACTCGGGAGGCTGAGGTGGGAGGATCATTTGAGCCCAGGAGGCGGAGGTTGCAGTGAGCCATGATCATGCCACTCCACTCCAGCCTGGGCAATATCACAAGACCCCATCTCTAAAAAAGTAAATTTTTATAATAAAAGATAACAAAACTAAATAAGAGGAATTTACATACTCTGGTTCATGATCATTTCTAAATTTTCAGATTGAAGAAAAACTAAAAACATAAAATTATACTTGAGATTAGTTTGCTATAACAGATTATCCTTTGTAAGGGTCATATAAGAGTTTGGAAAATTGATACAGCAGTTAGTAATCTAAGCTTCATGGAAAAATTGGTCATCTCATGTTATTTTCCCCATTCTAAAGATGAGAAAATGTAACTAAAGTAAAAAAGTTCACCTTCATGGCCCCCAGATAAATGGTAAGGGGCTTAATATTTCTCATCATCTGGCTTCACTAAAACCTCGGATCCACTTCCTAATTAAACCTGTCCTGCCAGTCTTTTTATTAAAGTGTGTTTCCAAATGCAGCTGATTGGTTATCTCTAGCCTTTTTGTTTGCCTTCAGGCAGGGAAAGAGCAGAATCTACTGTTAACATGTAAAGAATTAATATTTCATGGCCATTCATTTTATTTTTTAAATAGACATATTGCAAGCCAGTCCTGACCACAAAAAAGGCCACTGGCTGTTTCTGGCTATAACATAAATATTTAACTAAAGGAAAAACTACTTTGAGCCAGTCTTTTATAAGGCATAAACTATACTAGCTTTGTGCTACACTTTTGCAATTTCCCAAATCCATCCGTTACTTATACCAGAGTTTTTGTCAGCTTGGAAAACTTAGGAGGTGTATTCACCTGGGTTTTAGAAATGTTTCCAGGAGGCCAGGTGTGGTGGTGCGCCTGTAATCCCAGCACTTTGGGAGGCCAAGGTGGGTGGATCATGTGGTCAGCAGTTCGAGACCAGCCTAACCAACATGGTGAAATGCTGTCTCTACTAAAAACACAAAAATTAGCCAGGCGTGGTGGCAAGCACCTGTAGTCCCAGCTACTCAGGAAGCTGAGGCAGAAAAATCACTTGGACCTGGGAGGTGGAGGTTGGAGTGAGCCAAGATTATGCCATTGCACTCCAACATGGGCAACAGAGTGAGATTCCATCTCAGAAAGGAAAAAAAAAAAAAAAAAGACAAAAGAAATGTTTCCAGGAGATGCAGGTGCAATCTTTGAGCTTCAATTTCTAGAAGAGAACCATCCAACCAACTGTCACTAGAAGAATCTGGATTTGTAGTTAGGCGTGGTGGCATGCACCTGTACTCCCAGCTACTTGGGAGGCTGAGGCAGGAGGATGACTTGAGTCTAGCAGTTCAAGGCTATAGCACACCATGATTGTACCTGCGAGCCTGATGTCTGCCTGGTGACTCCTGTCCTGTGCTACCTGGGGCCTGTGGGGCTTCTGCCAAATGGGCAGAGGCATCTGGAGTGAGGGATGAGCATACATGGGCATCGCTGGAAAAGAAAGGCTCTCACTCCTGCCATTCCTGAAACAGGAGCCTCAAGATGTGGGGATGCAGCACGAGAACATCTTGCTCTCTTGAGTATCTCCCACCAAGTGAACAGGCTGTGGGGATGACTCTAGGATGTGGGTGCCTGGTTACTAGAATTCTTTTTTTTTTTTTTTTTTTTTGAGATGGAGTCTCATTCTGTTGCCCAGGCTGGAGTGCAGTGGCACGATCTCAGCTCACTGCAACCTCCGCCTCCTGGGTTCAATCAATTCTCCTGCCTCAGTCTCCTGAGTAGCTGAGATTACAGGCACGAGGTGCACACCACCACACTCAGCCAGATTTTTTTAATTTTTTTGTTTTTATTTTTTTTTGTAGAGATAGGGGTTTTACCATTTTGATCAGGCTGATCTTGAACTCCTGACCTCATGATCTGCCCACCTCGGC
>NW_022320591.1:0-1027 GCF_002776525.5 Piliocolobus tephrosceles
AACTTAGAATTTTGGTAAACAGGCCAGGTGGCTCACACCTGCAATCCCAGCACTTTGGGAGGCCGAGGTGGGCAGATCATGAGGTCAGGAGTTCGAGACCAGCCTGATCAAAATGGTAAAACCCCTATCTCTACTAAAAATACAAAAAATAAAAATAAAAAAATCTAGCTGAGTGTGGTGGTGCACGCCTCGTGCCTGTAATCTCAGCTACTCAGTAGACTGAGGCAGGAGAATTGATTGAACCCAGGAGGCTAGGTTGCAGTGAGCACTTCTGGCCACAGTTGAACATCTGTTCCCAGGTGAACATGTTTAGTGATATCTTTGGCCTCTACCAACTAGATGCCAGCAGCACCCACCCAATTGTGACACCAAAAAAACCTCATTAGACACTGCCAAATGTCCTCTAAGGGATAAATTCACCCTCTGTTGAGAACTACTCATATTTCCTACCGTTTTTACTCTACAGTAAAGTCACCTCATGCATCCACTAAAATTCTGAAGGAAGTACACAGGTTAATTTTTTAAAAATTATCTTTAATTAAAGAAGACTTAAGAGATCACACTGACATCTACTGGCTTGGTACTAAACTGTACATTTGACATTCACTGCGTTTTTTTTTAAACCCTCAAAATTAAAAGCAATGTAGATATTATTCTGGGAAAGTAGAAAAATTAATTGAAAGCAGTAACACTGACATCAGGATAACTAATATTATGTAAAGTCTAAGGCATACAAGAACAATACTAGTTCTCTATTGCTTCTTTCTTTCTGGTATACTGTCTTTTGGATAAACTGATTTTTTTTTTTTTTTTTTTGAGATGAGGTTTCACTCTTGTTGCCCAGGCTGGAGTAGAGTTGCATGATCTTGGGTGACTACAACCTCTGCCTCCTGGGTGCAAGCGATTCTCCTGCCTCAGCCTCCCAAGTAGCTGGGATTACAGGCACCCACCACCATGCCCAGCTAATTTTTATATTTTCGGAAGAGACGGGGTTTCACCATGTTGACGAGGTTGGTCTTGAACTCCT
>NW_022320592.1:0-1027 GCF_002776525.5 Piliocolobus tephrosceles
AGGAGTTCAAGACCAACCTCGTCAACATGGTGAAACCCCGTCTCTTCCGAAAATATAAAAATTAGCTGGGCATGGTGGTGGGTGCCTGTAATCCCAGCTACTTGGGAGGCTGAGGCAGGAGAATCGCTTGCACCCAGGAGGCAGAGGTTGTAGTCACCCAAGATCATGCAACTCTACTCCAGCCTGGGCAACAAGAGTGAAACCTCATCTCAAAAAAAAAAAAAAAAAAATCAGTTTATCCAAAAGACAGTATACCAGAAAGAAAGAAGCAATAGAGAACTAGTATTGTTCTTGTATGCCTTAGACTTTACATAATATTAGTTATCCTGATGTCAGTGTTACTGCTTTCAATTAATTTTTCTACTTTCCCAGAATAATATCTACATTGCTTTTAATTTTGAGGGTTTAAAAAAAAACGCAGTGAATGTCAAATGTACAGTTTAGTACCAAGCCAGTAGATGTCAGTGTGATCTCTTAAGTCTTCTTTAATTAAAGATAATTTTTAAAAAATTAACCTGTGTACTTCCTTCAGAATTTTAGTGGATGCATGAGGTGACTTTACTGTAGAGTAAAAACGGTAGGAAATATGAGTAGTTCTCAACAGAGGGTGAATTTATCCCTTAGAGGACATTTGGCAGTGTCTAATGAGGTTTTTTTGGTGTCACAATTGGGTGGGTGCTGCTGGCATCTAGTTGGTAGAGGCCAAAGATATCACTAAACATGTTCACCTGGGAACAGATGTTCAACTGTGGCCAGAAGTGCTCACTGCAACCTAGCCTCCTGGGTTCAATCAATTCTCCTGCCTCAGTCTACTGAGTAGCTGAGATTACAGGCACGAGGCGTGCACCACCACACTCAGCTAGATTTTTTTATTTTTATTTTTTGTATTTTTAGTAGAGATAGGGGTTTTACCATTTTGATCAGGCTGGTCTCGAACTCCTGACCTCATGATCTGCCCACCTCGGCCTCCCAAAGTGCTGGGATTGCAGGTGTGAGCCACCTGGCCTGTTTACCAAAATTCTAAGTT
>NW_022320593.1:0-1454 GCF_002776525.5 Piliocolobus tephrosceles
ATTCGTAAAAAACTTCAAAAGGTAGAGGATGGTCCTCAGACACCAATACAAGACCTGGTTAAATTAGCCTTTAAGGTCTATAACTCCAGAGAGGAGACGGCAAGCTTGCCTTGAACAGAAGGTTCAGCTCCTAGCAGCGGCTTTACAGCCCAGTCGTAACCCCAGGCCAGAGAGCACACACCCCACAGACTCCAACGCTACAAAAGGAGCCTGCCTGCTATAAGTGCGGCAAGGCAGGACACTATGCCAACAGGTGTCCGCAAGGTCCCCGAGCCCCAACGCAGCCTTGCTATAAGTGCAAGGCATCAGGACATTAGGCCAGTGAATGTCCTAACCCTCCTCCACCAGCAACCCCCTGCCCTGCTTGCCAGCAGGGAGGAAACTGGAAGTCTGATTGCCCCACCCTGAGAACAGGTGCCGCGCCTCTACGTGACCCCCTTTCCCAGGATCCTGGGAGCTCCTTCCAGTTCCTACATCTGGACGATGACAACTGAAGGTGCCGAGACTCGGGGACCCCCATCACCCTCGCCAAGACGCGGGTAACTCTCCTGGTAGCGGGTAAGACAATTACTTTTTTAATCAACAGCGAGGCTACCTATTCTGTTTTGCCGTCCTTCTCTGGACCTAGCCTTCCATCCAATATCTCTGTAGTAGGAGTAAGTGGAAAGCCATCCAGTCCACGAAAAACTCCAATCCTTAATTGCTGCCTGGCCAACAAGTACTTTGCGCACTCATTCCTCATTCCCAACTAAAAAGGGCCCCTACCGAAAGCAATCAGTGGAAATCAGTTTGGCTTTCCCCCACTTGCCTCAAACTTACTAAATTTTCTTAACTATCTCATACTCCCCAACCTTGCCAGGACCATCCTTCTGGGTTTTGCTCATATTCCAACAAATGCTTCCATTCCTCATTCCTATACTAATACTGTGCCTTATTTTATTTTTCATCCGTGCGTCCAAATACCAACCATGGGCCCTGACCTTAACGACGCCCCTTAACAGCAGGAAGTAGCCAGACAGACCACGGCGCCCCTTTATCACTATTATCAATAAAAGGTTGGACTGTTCGGACGAACGGAGGCAAGATGGTGCACTTCTGGGTTCTTCTTCACCACCAACTCTTCCCGCACGCGCGAAAATGCAGCCGGCGCCCAGGGAGGGTGCAGATCAACTGGGCATGCGCCAGGTGACGTCACTCTGAAGAGACCAAGATTTACCTGGTCGCACCTGCGGAACGCCCCTGTCACGCCCATGCCCCACCTATTGCCCTCCCACTCCTAAAAAAGCCGCTCTCCGCCATTGAGCCATGCGGACTTCCCAGCTTCCCAGTCCTGTCGGGATGTCGGAACTCGTCTGAGAGCTTGGGGGAGGGGAACTCTGCCGGCCTTCTTTGCCGGAGGCCAACAGACTTCTTCTCCACACCTTAGGTTACTAAAATAAACTTGCAGTTTTGCG
>NW_022320594.1:0-1454 GCF_002776525.5 Piliocolobus tephrosceles
CGCAAAACTGCAAGTTTATTTTAGTAACCTAAGGTGTGGAGAAGAAGTCTGTTGGCCTCCGGCAAAGAAGGCCGGCAGAGTTCCCCTCCCCCAAGCTCTCAGACGAGTTCCGACATCCCGACAGGACTGGGAAGCTGGGAAGTCCGCATGGCTCAATGGCGGAGAGCGGCTTTTTTAGGAGTGGGAGGGCAATAGGTGGGGCATGGGCGTGACAGGGGCGTTCCGCAGGTGCGACCAGGTAAATCTTGGTCTCTTCAGAGTGACGTCACCTGGCGCATGCCCAGTTGATCTGCACCCTCCCTGGGCGCCGGCTGCATTTTCGCGCGTGCGGGAAGAGTTGGTGGTGAAGAAGAACCCAGAAGTGCACCATCTTGCCTCCGTTCGTCCGAACAGTCCAACCTTTTATTGATAATAGTGATAAAGGGGCGCCGTGGTCTGTCTGGCTACTTCCTGCTGTTAAGGGGCGTCGTTAAGGTCAGGGCCCATGGTTGGTATTTGGACGCACGGATGAAAAATAAAATAAGGCACAGTATTAGTATAGGAATGAGGAATGGAAGCATTTGTTGGAATATGAGCAAAACCCAGAAGGATGGTCCTGGCAAGGTTGGGGAGTATGAGATAGTTAAGAAAATTTAGTAAGTTTGAGGCAAGTGGGGGAAAGCCAAACTGATTTCCACTGATTGCTTTCGGTAGGGGCCCTTTTTAGTTGGGAATGAGGAATGAGTGCGCAAAGTACTTGTTGGCCAGGCAGCAATTAAGGATTGGAGTTTTTCGTGGACTGGATGGCTTTCCACTTACTCCTACTACAGAGATATTGGATGGAAGGCTAGGTCCAGAGAAGGACGGCAAAACAGAATAGGTAGCCTCGCTGTTGATTAAAAAAGTAATTGTCTTACCCGCTACCAGGAGAGTTACCCGCGTCTTGGCGAGGGTGATGGGGGTCCCCGAGTCTCGGCACCTTCAGTTGTCATCGTCCAGATGTAGGAACTGGAAGGAGCTCCCAGGATCCTGGGAAAGGGGGTCACGTAGAGGCGCGGCACCTGTTCTCAGGGTGGGGCAATCAGACTTCCAGTTTCCTCCCTGCTGGCAAGCAGGGCAGGGGGTTGCTGGTGGAGGAGGGTTAGGACATTCACTGGCCTAATGTCCTGATGCCTTGCACTTATAGCAAGGCTGCGTTGGGGCTCGGGGACCTTGCGGACACCTGTTGGCATAGTGTCCTGCCTTGCCGCACTTATAGCAGGCAGGCTCCTTTTGTAGCGTTGGAGTCTGTGGGGTGTGTGCTCTCTGGCCTGGGGTTACGACTGGGCTGTAAAGCCGCTGCTAGGAGCTGAACCTTCTGTTCAAGGCAAGCTTGCCGTCTCCTCTCTGGAGTTATAGACCTTAAAGGCTAATTTAACCAGGTCTTGTATTGGTGTCTGAGGACCATCCTCTACCTTTTGAAGTTTTTTACGAAT